>NW_022196837.1:0-55000 GCF_008641045.1 Pistacia vera
AACACATGGGTGCTTGCTATAGGCGAATACACCGCAGCAAGTTCACTGGACTGACCCACCAGAGGATTCCATATGGATGGTAACCCCAGTGTCTATGGAACAAATCCTCTAACGAATGGTGGTGCATGTGATCCTTAGACTTGAGATCATCGGAGCGCCTTGTGCACCGATTGGTGTAGTTTGACACTAGCCTAACGCAGTTCTATTCAAAGCTATCAATACGATGGTGATTGGCTGCATCAAGGAGTGTATCAAGACTATGGTGGATTGACAGAGGATTCATCACTCTCGGGTACGGGAGAAGTTATCTCACGGCGCAATTCAGTAAATAGCAATGACACTAAAACTATGGCCATAGTGGGATTGAGTTGTTGCTCTATCCGGTTTAAAATACAGGTCATTGGTCTAGAAACTGAATACATAATATCGAGAGTAACCGAAGGTTGACACTATTTCTATGCCTTCGTCTCGTTGAGATAACGTATGATGAAAGGATCGAATTGTACGGTAACCATATCGTTGATAGGTAGCTACTTTGCTGAATCCGAATCGATCGGGTGGCCATGATGTCTTACTAGGGGCCAATCTTGGTCTGTGTATTAGTGAGACGATTAATTGGTGTTAATCGCGATACTATACACTACCGGTATGATGAGGAGCTTATGGGTCACATACATAGAAGATAATTTAAGAGCCAGGAAGAAAGAAGGGTGTTTTCGTCTTTTTGGGCGAAAAGGTATTTTAGTAATTTCACAGTGCAATTAAATTTGCTGAGGTCGTAGCCTTTATTTAATTTATTAGAAAAAATTAAATAAGTGAAATTACGTTTAAATATGTGTTCGCATATATTTAAATAAATTATTATTATTGTTAAATGTTAATATATATATTAAATATATATTAATTGATTTTAATTGAAGATAATGATGAATTAAAAATAAATATCTAATTGGGAGTGTTTGGTAACATGGGGTGTTTGGGTTGGAGCCCAAGCCCATTCCATATGGGAATAGGGCAATTGAAAGATCACTATAAAAGAAAATGTTTCTTTGTAAAATTAAGAGAGTTTTTATTACACTCATTTTTATTGAAAAGAGAAAATACACAACCCCAAAACACTCTCACTCTCACGCCAGTTTTGCTTTTGCAAAGAATCAAAATTTTCTTTGATTTTTCTTCTTGTTTCTTAAGGTTAAAGAGGATCTAGCAAATCCCTCCTTAGTTCTTGGCGATTGTCTTCGTGTGGACTACGTCAGTTCGATCCTACACTTGGGTCGGTAGCAAAATACGTTTAGAGACAAATTGGAGGAGCCTGCAAACGTGCGTATGGTTTCTAAACTTCAAACTGATTTTTTTGCGGATTCTTATAATGTATAAACTGTGATTTTTGTACCCGGATCTTATTCTAAGGAACGATCCATGTAGTTTATGTTTTTGTTTTCCGCTGTGTAACTGGGTCGTTCACTAACATGATCAACGAATTTTGATCAGTAGGAATGCACACTTTCTTGCAAAAGAGTTCTTAGAAGAAGTTGGTGCGGGAAGAAAAATTATGCTCTTGGAAGAGTTCAGGGAGCCTCAAACCGAAAGTACTCAGATGGGTGGTCCCTCTTAGGAAACCTTAATACCTAAAACAGTTTTGGTTTATAAATCATCTAGAGTATCTCGACCTCTGGAAAGATATGGGTTACTTCATGAAGAGGTTTTTGAATCTATCATGATTAGAGAAGTCAGTCATGGGGATGATCCTAGAAACTATGAAGAAACAATATTAGATATCGATTCTGGAAAATGGCTAGAAGCTATGAATTCTGAGATAGAATCCATGCATGCTAATCAAGTATGGACTATCGTTGATCCTCCAGAAGGAATAGTTCCTATTGGATGTAAATGGATCTTTAAGAGAAAGATTGGCAAAGATGGAAAGGTAGAGACCTACAAAGCAAGATTGGTTGCAAAAGGTTATACTCAGAAACAGGGGTTGGATTATGAGAAAACTTTCTCACCAATCGCTATGCTTAAATCAATCAGAATTATGCTAGCCATGGTTGCACATTATGATTATGAGATATGGCATATGGATGTCAAAACAACGTTCCTCAATGGATTTATAGGAAAATATCCACATGCAACAACTTGTAGGTTTTGTATCCAGTTTTGAAAGAAATAAAGTGTGCAAGCTACATAAATCCATTTACGGGTTAAAACAAACTTCAAGAAGCTGGAACATCCAGTTTGATGAAATAATCAAAACGTTTGGTTTTATAAAGAATCCAAATGAACCTTGTGTTTATAAATGGACAAAGGATCATGCAATCATATTTCTTATACTATATGTAAATGACATAGTATTGATGGGAAATGACATTGGGATGATAACAAAAGTTAAGTTGTGGTTATCCGGAAGTTTTTCCATCAAAGACTTAGGAGAAGTGACCTATATCCGAGGAATTCGTATCTATAGAGATAGAATGAAAAGACTAATAGGCTTATCCCAAACGATGTACATAGAAAAGATGTTGAAACGGTTCGGCATGCAAGACTCCAAAAAGGGAATTTTACCTTGCAGTCACACAATTCATCTTTCAAAAGATATGAGTCCAAAAGCTGATCAGGAGCATGAGTGGATGCGTGGGATACCATATGCTTTAGCCATAGGTAGTCTCATGTACGCCATGTTATGTACTAGGCTTGATATTGCATATGTTGTGAGTGTTACAAGCAGATATCAGTCCGACCCAGGGGAAAAACACTAGTCAGCTGTTAAGATGATCCTTAAGTACTTAAGAAGAACTAAGGATCGAATACTAAGTTATGGAGGTTCAAAGTTGAAAATTGAGGGATACTCTGATTCTCATGTTCAATCAGATGTGAATGATAGAAAGTCTACATCCAGGTTCATTTTTATATGCAATGGAGGAGCAGTCAGTTGGAAGAGTTCTAAACAGTCAACTACTGCCGATTCCACTATAGAAGTTGAATACATTGTCACTTCAGAAGTAGCAAAGGAAGTTGTTTGGATGCGCAAGTTCATGACTGAACTTGGTGTGGTTCCAAACATGGTTTATCCAATAACCTTGTACTATGACAATACTGGTGCTATTGCACAGGCAAAGGAGCCAAGGGCACACTAGAAGTCAAAACATATTCAACATAAATATCATATTTTAAGAGAATTCATTGGAGATGGAGAAATTTTGGTGCAAAAAACACCTTCAACAGAGAATGTAGTTGACCCACTCACTAAAGCGATGACACAGAAGCAGTTGGACTATCATCTTGAAAAGATGGGTATTAGATACCACAACGATTGACTCTAGTGCAAGTGGGAGTTTTGTTAGTGTATGCCCTAGGAACTAATTGTGTTGTCGGTTTCAGGATATTATATCTTGTAAATGTATTATGAATAAAAGAAAATGTTCTTATTTCACATGTTGATTTATTGTTTCATTTATATTATATTTAATATTGCATGTGAAATATCCGGATGACCTGGATCTTCAAAAGATCAAATCATCGAAGAATTCCCTATGCAAGTAATGTTAATAGGGCAATAACATTGCATAGTAGGTATGCTGAATGTCTCCGCTGAATATCATGTGATGGTATTAGTGTGGGTGATTATAAGAGGTATGTCACTAAGACATTAGCATGGATTAACAGTTAGTGAATTGTTTATCGAATACGACCGATTATGATGAATCACATGGACGTGGTCAATGATGCATCATAGGATCGTGCTAGTGAACCACTGATCCTTAGATCTAAAACATCATAGTTGGAATCAACATAGGATGCATATGGTTCATATGGTGTATAAGCATGAGACTAGTCATGTCTTATGTAATAAGCCGATTTGGTCATATGTTATTCATGTGCGAGGACAAGTGATGTCCAGATGGGATGTGTTAACCCAAAATAGTCCAATATCGAGTTCCAAGACGAATGTCAATAAACATTGGAAAAGAATGTCAGATGAAAAGTAGTTTCATGCTGATGAGCTCCATTGTATCGATTGACAATTTGATTAAAGATTAAGTTAAGGGTTTTGACATACCATGAACCATTCTTAATCAGGATTAGATGACAGAGGGATTTTACTACATGGTACGTACGATGAGAAAATATTCATTGGAGTTTACACTTCATTGTGGTTTAGGGGTTATGGAACATTGCTAGACGTCTACTATAATCAGTGGGAGTTTCGATTATAAAGAGTTATAACAAAACATATCAAAATCCGATATTGGGCCCACGGCTAGATCACAATGAACCAAAATAGTCACACATAAAATCAAGCTCAAGAAGAGAGAGTAATACATATCATTGATCGAATTAATGATGTTCGGATGTAAACAATTGCATCCAAATTAATGTATTGGTGAGAAATGATTATCCATGGATAGCTAGCACTAACCAAGGGTAATAATGACTTATGAAATATTATTATTGAATCGGATTCAATAATGGAGACAAAAGTGCATTGGTTTTATTCTAAAGAGTTAGAATAATTAATAGGATTAAAATTTGAGCTAATTATGAATTAACCACAAAACCATAGACTTGACATAAATGCTCTTTTCCAAGATTAATTTTAAATTGTTTAAGGACTTCTCAAGACAATTTAAAATTACACTTTGTGCCCATTGTATATAAATTAAGTATTATACCATTTCAATTCAATTGCAACAATTGAAAACAAAAAGCACTTTTTCACTTTCTCGGCTCTCTCTCATCTTTGGCTTGGGTGGATTTCATTTTGAGAAGAATCTAGACTTCAAGTTTCAACATCAAGCATTTAATAGCAAATGAGAAGATAATATACTATTCCTTTTTTTTTTTTTTTTTTAAATTGCCATTGATGTTATGTTTGTTTTCTACCTTATATCCATCATCTTGATCATCATTTTCTCTCCATTTCCATGTCCAAAATGCATGAATCTCAATAGTGCAATATGAGTTATCTGATGTGTGTGATCTGAGAGCTCTGATACGCATGATCTAAGTAGTCTGACTACGCGATTTGAGAGATCTGGCACGCGATCTGAGAGCTCTGATACGTATGATATGAGAGATCTAACCACTCTATTTGAGAGATTTGGCGACACGATCTAAGAGCTCTTATGTGCACGATCTGAGAGATCTGATGCGCATGATCTTAGGGCTATGATGAATACAATCTGAGAGATCTGACTGCACAATTTGAGAGATCTGGCCACGTAATCCGAGAGCGCTTACGCATACGATATGGTTGCGCGATCTTGGAGCTCTAATGAATATGATCTTTGAGATCTGATCGCACGATCTGAGAGATCTGGCTGCATGATCTAAGTGATCTAACCACGTGATCTGAGAGATTTGGCTGCGCGATTTGAGAGCTCTTATGCGCACGATCTAAGAGATCTGGCTATGCGATTTGAGAGCTCTTATGCATGTGATCTGAGAGATTTGACACATGATCTGAGAGATCTAGCCACGCGATCTGAAAGCTCTATGCGCATTATCTAACAGCTCCGATGCATAGGATCTGAGAGACCTGACCGTACGATTTGAAGGATCTAACTGCCTGATCTGAGCATCTAACCGCATGATCTGAGCATCTAACCGATCTAACCACATGATCTGAGAGATCTGGCTGCGCGATTTGAGAGCTTTTATGCATATGATGTAAGAGACTTGGCTATGCGATTTGAGAGCTCTTATACATGCGATCTGAGAGATCTGACACAGGATCTGAGAGATCTAGCCACGCGATCTGAAAGCTCTAATGCACGTTATCTAACAGCTCTAATGCATAGGATCTGAAAGCCTTGACCGCACGCTTGGAAGGATCTAACTGCCTGATCTGAGCGATCTAACCGCATGAGCTGAGAGATCTGGCAGCAGGATTTGAGAGCTTTGATGCGCACGATCTGGGAGATCAATCCTCACAATCTGAGAGATCTGGCCACACGATCTGAGTGGTTTTATGCCCACGATCTAAGAAATATTATGTGTGTGAATTAAGAGATTTGGTCGTGCGATCTAAAAGCTCTTATGCGTACAATTTGAGAGATCTGGCTGCACAATCTAAGAGCTCTTACGCGTACAATCTGATAGATTTGACACATGATTTGAGAGATCTAATAAGACAATCTAAGAGATTAGGTCGCGCGATCTCAGAGCTATGATGCGTACGATCTGAGAGATCTGATCGCATGAACTAAGAGATCTAACCGCTCGATCTAATAGATTTGGTCATGCGATCTGAAAGCTCTAATGCATACGATCTCAGAGATCATATCACACGATTTGAGAGATTTGATAAGCGCGATTTGAGAGCTCTAGTGCGCGCGATCTGAGAGATTTGATGCATGCGATCTGAGAGCTCTGATGCATACGATCTGAGAGCTCTGGTGCGTACGATCTGAGAGCTCTTATGCACATGATCTAAGAGATTTGATATGCATGATCTGAGTGATATAACCACATGATCTAAGAGATCTAGTCTCGCGATCAGACAGATTTGGCCGCACGATTTGAGAGATCTAATGCACACGATTTGAGAGCTACAATGCGCGCTATCCGAGAGCTCCAATACGTGCTATCTAAAAGCTCCAATATGCACGATCTGAGAAATCTGATGTGTGCGATCTAAACAATCTGACCTTGCAATCTTATAAATCTTGTCGCCCAATTTGAAAGCTCTAATGCATATGATTTGAGAGATCTTATCGCATGGTCTGAGAGATCTAATCATATGGTCTGAGAGATCTGATCATACGACCTAAGAGCTCTAATGCGCGCTATCTAAGATATCTTGTTGCGCAAAATTAGAGCTCTTATGCGTACGATATGAGAGATCTAACCACACGATCTGAAAGATCTGGCCACGCAATCTTAATGAGATATGGTCTCACGATCTAACAGATTTGGCCGCATGATTTGAGAGATCTGATGCACGTGATTTGAGAGCTCCAATACACGCGATCTGAGAAATCTGATATGTATGATCTGAGCGATCTGACGTTGCAATCTTATAAATCTTGCCACCCAATTTGAGGGCTTTGATGCATATTATTTGAGAGATTTGATCACATGGTCTGAGAGATCTGATCGTATGAGCTAAGAGCTCTAATGCGCACTATCTGAGATATCTTGCAGCGTAAAATTAAAGCTCTTATGCGTACGTGATGAGAATGCAAAATGTCACATTTACCCCCCCTTAATGTCTATTCATTTATACTTATTTGTTGCCTAAATGTACTCATTATTATTGTATTTTGATTTAGGATGCAAATGGAGGCGTTAAATGCAAAACGGAACTAATTAGGTGAATTCGGATAGTTTCAACATCGCTTCGTAATCTGAGCATAACTCTCTCATCCAAGCTTCGATTGAGATGATTCAAAATGCTGTGGAACCATAAGAAAGAGATCTATAAGTTCATGTTTTGAGTTTGGAGAGATACTCGCTCAAACAAGGTTGTAATCGGGCTTGAAGTTGATTCACCTGCACTGCTAACGTTCTGGAACATTCTGCCTTATTCAAATAGGTAGTTTATTATTGGAAGTTTTGAAGACCTGTTGCACACAAGTTACAACTAGAAACACCAATTTCCTATTTTACACTAGGACTTTATTTTATTTTCAATAAATGAGATTAAGATAAATGTTATTTTAGGATATTAGAATATTTTTAGGAGATTTAGTAGATATTCCAAATTTGAATTGGATATTCTTAAAAGGGGGAGAGAGATCAGATTAGGGAGATCACACACGCCTCTCTTCCTCTCTTCTGCAATTTTCTCTTTTAATTTTCGTGATGGCCATGAGCAGCTAATTTTTATAACTTGGTCGAAGGAAACGGAGGCCTCGGAATCAATAAACTATGAGATCTAATATGTTTTTCTTTAGTGTTCAATATATGTTTTGAGTATTGGATGTTCTTCTATGCCTATTTTCATGATTGTTGCGTTTAATTACTAGGAGACCTACTAGTTTATTAATTATTACAATCTATTGCTAAGTTAGATATCAAATCCGTAATTGTTTGATCCCTCTAACTTGTGAGTAATTAGGGTTTAAGAATTTGTTGCGTCAGGAATTATTAAGTCTTAAGAAGAACATTTGACTGAATTAAATACAACCGCTTGTATTTGTGTTGTTCAGCTTCATCGATCTCTCTAGGTCTTAAGGCTACCACTAGATTAAATCTTTAGCACTTGTCTAGGGTTGTTTAGTAGTAAGATTAATTAGATCGCTTGTTTCCTAATTAATTACAACTAAGGAGAGATAGGAAAATAGTTCCAACGGTGAATACTCAAAGTAAGAATTGATTTATTTTTGCATCAATGATCAGTTGTAAGATTCCGATGGTGGATGTTGACTTAGACCAAGTTTCGTTATTTTGATTGATTTCGATAATTTAGGTTGAATTTCTTTTCCTGAAATTGTTTCTGTTTTTACTCAACCCCCCCCCCCCCCCCCCCCCAAGCCTTGTTCACGTAACATTAAACTCGGCTAGAAACTCTCTGTGGGAATGATCCTTACTCACACTACTACATGTGTTTTTAGGTTTTAATCTCGGTTGCATATGACAACACACTACTATGATATGAGAGATCTAACCGCACGATCTGACAGATCTGGCCACGCAATCTTAGAGTTCTTCTATGTACGATCTGAGATATCTGACTACATGATCTGAAAGATCTAATGTTCGCGATCCTAGAACTCAATTGCATATGATTTGAGCGATTTGATCGCTTGATCTGAGAGACTAATAGTGCCATCTGAGAGCTCCAATGCGCGATCTGAGAGATTTGATGCGTGGGATTTGAGCTTTCTAACTACGTGATTTGAGAGATCTGATCGCACGATATGAGAGATATGGGCGCATAATTTGAGAGATCTGGGTGCACGATTTGAGAGCTTTGATGCGCGCGATGTGAGAGTCTGATATGTATGATCTGAGAATCTAACTACGCGATCTAAGAGATTTGGCTGCGCGATCTAAAAGTTCTGATGCGTACGATATGAGAGATATAATCACACGATCTGAAAGCCCTGATGCATACTATTAGAGAGATCTGATCGCAAAATCAAGGAGATCTGATGCATATGATCTGATAGCTTTTATGCGTACGATCTTAGAGCTCTGATGAATACAATCTTAAAGATTTGACTGCACGATCTGAGAGATCTGGCCCCCCGATCTAAGCGATATAACCATGCGATCTGAGAGATCTGGTCACGCGATCTGAGAGCTCTTATACGTACGATATGGCCGAGCGATTTTAGAGCTCTAATGAATACAATCTGAGTGATCTAACCACACAATCTTAGAGATCTGGTCACGCGATCTGAGAGCTCTTATACGTACAATCTAGGAGATCTGGTCGCACAATCTGATATGTCTAGCTGCACGATTTGAGAGCTCTGATGCACGCGATCAGAGAAATTAGAGGCGCATTATCTAAGCAATTTGACCACTTGATCTAATTGATCTAGCAACACGATCTAAATGCTCTGATACGTACGATCTGAGAGATTGACCACAAGATCTGAGAGCTCTGATGCACACTATGTGGGAGCTTTGATGCGTAAGATTTGACCGCGCGATTTTAGGGCTCTGATGCGCGCGATCTAAGCAGTCTGACTCACGATCTAAGAGATCTGGCAGGGCGATATTAGAGCACTTATGCATACAATCTAAGTGATCTAACTGCACGATAGAAGAGATTGGGCAGCGCAATCTAAGAGCACTTATGCATATGATCTAAGAAATCTGACCGCATGATTTGAGAGATCTTATACACGCGATCTAAGTGGTCTGACCACGCGATTTGGGAGATTTGGCTGTGCGATCCGAGAGATCTGACCTCACAATCTAAGAGATCTAGCTATGCAATCTGAGAGATTTGATACGCACGATTTGAGAGCTCTGATGCATACGATCTGATAAATCTAACTATGCATCTAAGAGATTTGGCTGCGCGATTTGAAAGCTTTAATGAGTATGATCTGAGAGATCTAACCACACGATCTGAGAGATCTGGTGCGTACGATCTGAGAGCTTTAATGCTCTCGATCTGAGAGATCTGATGCATGCAATCTTAGAGCTCTAATGTGAACGATCTGATCGATCTGGCCACATGATCATAAAGATGTTGCGCCCGATTTATGAGCTCTGATGTGTATGATCTGAGAGGTCTGACTGCACGATTTGAGAGCTTTAATGCTTATGATTTGAGAGATTTGACCGCACGATCTAAGAGCTTTTATCCGTATGATTTGAGAGATCCGACTGCATGATCTTAAAGCTCTTATGTGTATAATCGTATAGATATGACTCCATGATCTAAGAGACTTCAAGCACGCGATTTGAGCAGTCTAACCCTAGGATTTGATAGATCTAGCCGCGCGATATAGGGAATCTAACCAAATGATCTGAGAGATCTAGCCGCGCGATCTGAAAGATGTAGCCACGAGATCTGAGAGATCTGATGCATATAATCAGAGTGATCTAATCACCCAATCTGAGAATTCTGATGTGCACGATCTGAGAGATTCAACCACATGATCTTAGAGCTCTGGCCGCATGATCTGATTGCTCTGATGCACACGGTCTGAGAGATCTGATGCACACAATCTAAGCTGTCTTACTGCGATGTGAGAGATCCAACCGTGTGATCTAAGAGCTCTTACGCGTACGATCAGAAAG
This sequence comes from Pistacia vera, assembly GCF_008641045.1. Classification (NCBI taxonomy): domain Eukaryota; kingdom Viridiplantae; phylum Streptophyta; class Magnoliopsida; order Sapindales; family Anacardiaceae; genus Pistacia; species Pistacia vera. The sequence continues at coordinate 10,705 of NW_022196837.1, forward strand.
ATCTGACCACACAATCTTAGAGATCTGGTTGCGCGATCTGGAAGACTTGATGCACCCGATCTAAGCGATGTAACCACGTGATCTAAGAGATCAGGCCTCGTGATGTGAGCTATCTAACTAGCGATCTAAGAGATTTGGCCACGTGATCTGAGAGCTCTTATGCACATGATTTGAGAGATTTGACCGCACGATCTGAGAGATCTGATCACACGATCTTAGAGATTTAGCCCCACAATCTAAGAGCTCTAATGCACGCAATATGAGTAATCTAACCTCCTGAATGGAGAGATATGGCCGTGCGATCTAAGTGTTCTAACCGTGATATTTGAGAGATTTGGTCGCAGAATCTTAGAGCTATAATGTATATGATCGAGAGATCTTACCACACGACCTAAGAGACGTGACCGCGCGATCTGAAAACTCTGATACGTGCGATCTAAGAGATCTGATGCACTCGCTATGAGCGATTTTACCGTGTGATCTAATATAACTGGCCGTACGATCTAAGAGATCTGACTACACGACCTGAAAGATCTGACCGAGTGATCTGAGAGCTCTGATGTGTGCTATCTGAGAGCTCTGATGTGTGCTATCTGAGAGCGCTAATGTGTGCTATCTGAGAGCGCTAATGCGCGCAATCTGAGAAGTCTAATACGCGTAATCTAAGAGCTGCAATGCACTCAATTTGAGCAATTTGACCGCACGATTTGAGAGCTCTGATGCATACGATTTGAGAGATTTGACCGCGCAATATGAGAGCTCTGATGTGCGCGATCTAAACTATCTGAGCTCACAATCCAAGAGATCTAACTGCGCAATATTAGAGCTCTTATGTGTACAATCTAAGACATTGGACCACACAATCTAAGAGATTGGGCCGCGTAATCGGAGAGCTCTTATGTGTACGATCTGAGAGATCTAACTGCAGGATCTGAGAGATCTGACCGCATGATCTAAGAGATCTAGCCACACGATTTGAGAGATATGGTCGTGCGATTTAAGAGCTCTGATGCATACGATGTGAGAGTTGTGATGCACGCGATCAAAGAGATCTGGCTGCGCGATTTGAGAGCTCTGATGCGAATGAGAAATTTGACTGTGCGATCTAAAAGATCCAGCCGCGCGATCTAGGATCTCTAATTTTTACAATATGAGAGATCCAACCGCACGATCTAAGAGATTTGATGCATCCGATCTGAGAGTTGTAATGGGTGCGATCAGAGAGATCTAATGGCACGATCAAAGAGATTTGATACGCGCGATCTAATAATTATGATGTACATGATCTATGAGATCTGATACGTGCACTCTGAGAGCTCTAATGCGCGTGATCTAAGAGATATGATGCGTTTAACCTTAGAGATATGAACGCACGGTCAAAGAGATCTGATGCGCACAATCAGAGCAATTTAACTACGTGATTTGAGAGCTCTGATGCATACGATTTGAGAGATCGACCGCGAGATCTAAGAGCTCTGATGCGTGCAATTTACGCGCCATCTAAGAGCTCTGATGACCTAATGCGTGCAATCTGAGGGATCTTGTGGTGTGATTAAAAACTTCTTATGTGTACTCTCTGAGAGATCTGATCCCACGATCCGAGAGATTTGGTTGTGCGATCTGAGAGCTCTTATGCGAATGATCTGAGAAATCTGACCGCACGATCTGAGAAATCTGATGTGCACAATCTGGGAGCTCTGATGCTTGCAATCTGAGCGGTCTGACTGCGTGATCTAAGATATATGGCTATGCGATCTTAGAAATCTAACCGTATGATCTAAAAGATTTGGGCACGCAATCTAAGAGATCTGTTGCATGCGATCTAAGAGATCTAACCGTACGATTTGATAGCTCTAATGCATACGATCTTAGAGATTTGACCGCACGATCTGAGAGCTCTAACCACACAAATCTGAGAGCTATGATGCATGCGATCTTAGAGATCTGTCGCACGATCTAAGAGATCTGAGAGTCTGACTACATGATCTGCGAGATTTGATGCACACGATCTGAGCTATCTTACCATGCGATATTAGAGATCTGGTCGCACGATCTGAGAGCCCTTACACGTATGATCTGAGTGATCTAGTAACACGATTTAAGAGCATTGATGCGTGCAATCTAAGAGTTTTGATGCACGCGATCTAAGAGATGTAGGTGCACGACCTGAGAGATCTAATACGCACGATCTAAGTTATTTGATTGCGCGATATGAGAGTTCTAATGTGTACGATCTAAGTAATCAGACTACGCGATCTAAGAGATCTGATGTGCATGATCTAAGTTATTTGATTGCATGATATGAGAGCTCTAATGCCTACGATATGAGAAATCTAACTACGCGATCTAAGGATCTAGTCGTGCGAGTTGAGAGATCTGGCAACGCGATATTAGAGCTCTTATATGTGCCATCTGAGAGATCTTACTGCATGATTTGAGAGATCTGGTCATGCAATCTGAGAGCTCTTATACATACGATCTAAGTGATCTAACTGCACGATCTGAGAGATATGATGCACGCGATATGAGAGATTTGGCCTCGTGATTTTTTAGCTCTGACTGCGCAATCTAAGAATTCTAGCTATGCGATCTGAGAGCCCTAATGCGTACAATCTGAAAGATTTGCCCGCACAATTAGAGAGATCTGATGTATGCAATCTAAGAGCTTTGATCCGTACGATTAGAGAGATTTGATGTGCACGATATGAGAGTTGACATGTGCGCGATATGAGACATTTTATGCACAAGATCTAAGAGCTCTGATGCTTACGATCAAAAGGATTTGACCGCACGATCTGAGAGATCTAATGCGTGCGATTAGAGAGCTTTGTTGCACGCGATTTGAGAGATATCATGCGCATGATCTTAGTGATTTGGTTGCACGATCTAAGAGCTCTGATGCGTATGATCTAAAAAATATGGATGCTCGATCAAAGAGATCTGGTCGCGCGATCTAAGAGCTCTGGTATGTATGATCTGAGAAATCTGACTGCATAATCTGAGAGATATGATGCAGGATCTAAGAGGTTTGGCAGCGTGATTTGAGAGATCTAGTTGTGCGATTTGAGAGGTATGATATGTCCGATCTACGAGATTTGATCGCATGATCTGCGAGATATGGTCGCGCGATCTAAAAGGTTTTATGTGTGCAATCTGAGGGATCTAACCATGCAATCTAAGAGCTCTTATGCATGCGATCTAAGTGATCTAACCGCGATATTTGAGAGATCTAGTAGCGCGATCTCAGAGCTTTGATGAGTACGATCTGAGAGATCTACCTGCGTGATCTGAGATATCTAGCTGTGCTATCTGAGAGCTCTTATGCATACGATCTGAGAGATCTAACCGCACGATCTAACATATCTGGCTGTGCAATTAAAAGCTTTGATGCGTGCGATCTGGGAAATGCGATACGCACAATCTGAGCAATCTCACTGTGCGATCTACGAGATCTAGCTGCGTGATTTGAGAGCTCTTATGCGTATGATCAGACGGATATGACCGAACAATTGAAGAGGTCCGATGTGGGCGATCTAAGATCTCTGATGCGTGTGATCTGAGACTTCTAATATGCGCTATCTGAGAGATTTGGCCACGCGATCTAATAGCTCTCATGCTTATAATCAGAGAGATCTGATAGCACGATCTAAGAGATCTGAAGCACACGATTTGAGAGCTCTGATCCATTTGATTTGAGAGATCTAAAGCGCACCATCTAAGCTATCTAATCACGCGATTTTAGTGATCTGGCCATGCAATCTGAGAGCTCTTATGCGTACAATATGAGAGATCTAACTGCACAATCATACAGTTCTGGTTGCACGATTTGAAAGCTCTGATGCGCACAATCTGAGCGATCAGACCGTGCGATTTGAGAGTTTTGGATGCATGATCGGAGAGCTTTGGTGCGTACGGTCTGAGAGATAAGATCGCATGATCTTAGAGATCTAGGTGCACGATATCAGAGCTCTTATGTGTTCGATCTAAGAGATCAAATGCATGTAATCTACGAGCTTTGATGCGCACGGTGTGGAGGCTCTAATGTACGATGTGAGAGCTCTAATGCACGTGATCCGAGAGCTCTGATACATACACTCTGAGAGATCCGAAGCGCGATTTGAGAGATTTGACCATGCGGTAAAATAGATCTGGTTGTGCAATCTAAGAGCTTTGGTGCACGCAATCTATTAAATCTGATGCGCACGATCTGAAAGATCTGGTCACGTGATATGAAAGATCTAGCCACACGATCTGAGAGATCTTACCTCATGATCAAATAGCTCTGATTGGCGTGATTTGAGAGCTATGATGCAGACGATCTTAGAGATCTGATCGCACAACCTGAGAGATCTTGATATGCAATCTAAGGGCTTTGATGCACATGATTTGAGAAATCAGATGCATACGATCTGAGAGCTCTAATGTGTGTGATTTGAGAGTTGTGATGCATTCTATCTGAGACATCTGATCGCATGATCCGAGAAATCTTGATGCTCGATCTGAGGGTTCTAATGCGCGCGATCTGAGAGATCTAGCCGTGCGATTAGAGAGTTGTGATGCATTCGATCTATGAGATATGGCCACATGATTTGAGAGCTTTGATGCGTACAATCTGAGAGATCAAACTACGCGATTTGAAAGATCTGGGCGTACGATCTGAGAGCTTTGATTGGTGCTATCTAAGGGCTCGGATGTGTACGATTTACGACATTTGATGCCCGTAGTCTAGAGGATCCAATGCGAGCGATGTGAGGGCTTTGATGCGTGTGATCTGAGAGCTCTGATGTGCACAATCTGAGAGATTTGAATGCGCGACCTGAGAGATCTGACTATGCGATCAAATGGATCCGGCCGTGCGATCTTATAAATGTGATGCATCTAACTTGAGAGATTTGACTACACGATATAAGAGAACTGATCGAGCGATCTGAGAGCTTCTAAAGGGCGTGATTTCAGAGCTGTCATGCATCTGATCTAAGAGATCTGATCGCACGATTTGATAGATCTTAATGCGTGATCTGAGGGCTCTGATGAGCGTGATTTAAGAGATTTGATATGTGTGATCTAAGAGATCCGATGCGTGCAATCTGAGCGATCTGATTTGTTCCATCTAAGCGCTCTGATGTGCACGATCAGTGAGATATGGCCACGTGATCTGAGAGATTTGGCCGCGCGATCTAAGAGCTCTTATGCACACGATCTGAGTGATCTAACTGCGAGATCTGAGAGATATGGCTGCTTGATCTAAGCACTTTGATGAATACGATCGGAGAGATTTGACTGCGCGATCTGAGCGCTTTGATGAATACGATCTTAGGGATCTAGCCACCTGTTCTGAGAACTCTTATGTGTACGATCTGAGAGAACTAACGGCACACGATCTGACAAATCTGGCTGGGCAATTTGAGAAATGTGATGCTTGCAATCTGGGCGATCTGACTGCACAATATAAGAGATATGACTGTACAATCCAAGAGCTACATGTGTATGATCTGAGGGATCAGATACGCGCGATCTAAGTTCTTTGAGTCACTCGGTCTCGGAGCTCCGATGCGCACGATCTGAGAGATCTGGCCATGTGAAATAACAGTTTTGATGTGTACAAACTGAGAGATCTAACCCCTCGATCTAAGAGATCTGGTCGCTCCATTTGATACCTTTGATACGCGCGATCTGAGAGATCTGATGCGTACGATTTGAGATATCTGACTGCACGATCTAAGAGATTTGATGTGCTTTATTCGAGAGATCTTGATGTGTGATTTGATAGATCTGATGTGCATGATTCAAGAGATCTGGTCGCGCGATCTGATAGCTTTGATTCATATAATCTAAGAAATCTGATCGCGTGATCTAAGAGATCTGATCGTGCAATCTAAGAGCTATGTTACTTATGATCTTAAAGATCTGACCGCACGATTTTAAAGACTTAATGCGCACGATCTGAGAGCTCTGATTTGGGATATCTAAGAGATCTGATGCATGCGATCTTAGTGATTTGATAACATTGTCTAAGAAATTTGGTCACGCGATCTGAGAGTGGTCTGACCGCGCGAATATTCATCTAGCCACGTGATCTGAGAGCTCTTATGCCCACGATCTAAATGATCTTAGAACGTGATCTTGGAGTTCTGATATGTATGATCTTACAAATTTGAATGTGCGATCTGAGGGCTCTGATGTATACTTTTGAACAAATCTGGCCACGCGATCAAAGAGATTTGGTCTCACGATCCGAGAGCTGTGATGCGTCCGATCTGAGAGATCTAATCTCATGATCTAAGAATATGGTCACATGATCAGAGAGCTCTAATGCCCGTAATTTGAGACATCTGGCTGTAAGATCTAAGAGTTAAAAGCTCTAATGAATACGATCTGAGAGATCTAACTGCGCAATCTGAGATATATAGTTGTACGACCTAAGAGCTCTTATGCATACGATCTAAGAGATCTAACTGCACGATCTGATAGATCTGGCTGCGCGATTTGAAAGCTCTTATGCATGCAGTGTGAGAAATATGATGTGCACAATTTGAGCATTCTAACCATGCGATCTGAGGGTTCAGGTCACACGATCTCAAAGCTTTGATGAGTACGATCTTAGACATCTGACCGCGCGATCTAAGAGATCTAATCCGCATGATTTAAGAGCTTTGATGCACGCGATTTGAGAGATCTTGCCACGCGATGTGAGTGCTCTGATGCGTATGATATCAGAGATCTGACCGCACGATCTGAGTGGTCCAGCCACACAATCTAAGAGCTTTGATACGCGCGATCTAAGCAGTCTAGCCGCACGATCTGCCCGTCTGATCTGAAAGCTCTTATGTGTATGATCAGAGGGATTTGACCACACAATTGGAGAGATCTGAGCTAGCTAATCATGCGATGAGAGTTTGGATGCCCGCGATTTGAGCTAGCTGACCGCGTGATCTAAGAGATCTGGCCGCGCGATCTGAGAGCTTTTTTGCATAGGATTAGAGAGATATGATAGCACGATCTGAGAGATCTAATACACATGATCTAAGAGCTCTGATCCGCGTGATCTAAGAGACCTAAAACGTGTCATCTGAGCGATCTAACCGTGCAATCTTAGCGATCTAGCCGCACGATTTGAGAGATCTAACCGCACAATGAAACAGTTTTGGCTGTGCGATTTAGAAGCTCTGATGCATGCGATCTTAGAAATCTGATGTGCACGATCTGTAGGCTCTAATGTGTATGATGTGAGAGCTTTGATGCTCGCAAGTTTAGAGCTCTAATGCGCATGATCTGAGATATCCGAATTGCGATCTAATAGATTTGACCTTGCGATCAAATAGATATGGCCTCGCGATCTGAGGGATGTGATGCATCGGACATGAGAGATTTGACCGCACGACCTGAGAGATTTGGCCGTGCAAGCTGAAAGCTTTGATGGGCGTGATTTAAGAGATCTTGATACGCGATCTGAGGGCTTAGATACACGTGATTTGGAAGATTTGATACGTGCGATCTAAGAGATCTGGCTGTGCGATTTGAGAGCTGTGATGCATTTGACCTGAGAGATCTAGCCGTGCGATCTAAAAGTTTGATAGACATGATTTGAGAGCTGTGATGCATCCGATCTGAGAAATTTGATCGCATGATCTGAGAGATCTTGATGTGTGATCTGAGGGCTCTAATGTGGGTGAGAGATCTTATGTGTGCGATCTGAGAGATCTGAAGCGCGCGATCTAAGAGATCTAATGCGAGCGATCTGAGAGAGTTGGCAACGCAATGTGAGGGATATTGCCACGCGATCTGAGCGTTGTGATGCTATCTGATCTGAGAGATCTGATCGCACAATATGAGAGATATGGTCGCGTGATCTAGGTGCTCTGAAGTGCGTGATTTAAGAGATCTAGCCACTCAATCTGAGAGTTTTTATGCCTACGATCTGAGTGATCTTATCGCGCAATCTTGGAGCTCTGATACGTACGATCTTAGAGATCTGGCCGCTTGATCTAAGGGATCTAACTACACGATTCAAGAGTTTTGGCAATGTGATGTGTGAGCTTTGATGCGCGTGATAAGATCTATTTGACTGCACGATATGAGAGATTTGGTCACACGATCTGAGAGTTCTTATATGTACAATCTAAGAGATTTGACCTTGCGATCTCACAGATCAGGCGGTGTTATCTGAGAGCTTTGATGCGCGTCATCTAAGAGATCTGAACGTGCAATCTAAGTGCTTTGATGCAAACGATATGATATCTTTGATACACGCGATCTGAGAGACTTGATGCGTGCGATCTAAGAGATCTGATGCACCTGTATAGTTTATCTAACCGTGCTATTTTAGAGCTTTGATGTGTACGATCTTAGATATCTAGCTGTGCGATTTGAGAGATCTGATGTGCGCAATGTAATATCTGATCGCGCAATCTAAGACATCTGACCACAAGGTCTAAGAGATCCAGCTGCACGATTTGAGAGCTCTGATGCACTTGATCTGAGAGATTTGACCTCGCAATATGAGAGCTCTTATGCCTACGATTTGAGAAATCTTACTACGCACGATATGAGGGCTCTGATGCGTACGATCTGACCGCACGTTCTGGATGATTTGATGCAAGCGATCTTAACGCGAGATCTTAAAGTTTTTCCCACGCGATTTGACATCTCTAATGCATACGATCTAGGAGATCTGATACATACGATTTGGGAGATCTGATGCGTGCAATCTGAGTAGTCTGACCTTGCGATCCTGCACGATCTAAAAAATCTAATCGCACAATCTGAGCGGTCTGACCATGTGATCTGAGAGATCTAGCCACATGATTTGAGAGATCTTACCGCACAATCTTTGAGATCTTATGCATAAGATTTGAGAGATCTGACCGCGCGATCTAATAGTTTAGATGTATACGATTTGAGAGATCTAGCCGTGCGATCTGAGAGATTTGGCCATGTGGTCTGATAACTCTAATTCGTGTGATCCTGGAGAACTAATGCGTACAATCTGAGAGTTCTGATACACACGATCTATGAGCTCTAATGCATGCAATCTAAGAGATCTTGTCACGCAATCTGCAAGATATGCTACGCGTTCCAAGTGCTCTGATGCATATGATTTGATAAATCTGACCATGCGCTCTAAGTAATCTGGCCATGCAATCAGAGAGCTATGATATGTATGATCTAAGAGACCTGACTGCACGATTTGAGAGATCTACCATGCAATCTAATAGCTCTGATGCATGCCATTCGAGAGCTCTGATGAACGCGATCAAAGTGATCTGGCCGCGCGATATAAGAGCTCTTATGCGTACGATCTGAGAGACCTAGCCGCGCGATTTGAGAGCTTTGATCTGCACGATCTGAGAGCTCTGATGGGTGCGAGCTGAGCTATTTGACCTCGCGATATGATAGATCTGGCCATATGATCTGAGAGCTCTTCCACGCACGATCTAATAAAAACAGTCAGAGATATCTGGCCACACAATCTAAGAAGTCTGACCACACGATCTGAGAGATTTGAGACCTCTAAAGTGACCGATCTGAATGCTTTATCAAAGCGATCTGAGAGATCTAATGCGTGTGATTTGAGCTATCTGATTACGCAATCATAAATATCTTGTTGCATGATATGAGAGCTCTAATACGTACGATCTGAAAGATCTGCCCGCACGATTTGAGAGATTTGACCATGCGATCTAACAGCACTAAGGCACGTGATTTGAGCTATTTGACTGCACGATCTGAGCTATCTGACGGCGAGATCTAAGAGCTCTGGCCGCACGATTAGAGAGCTCTTATGAATACGATTGGAGACATCTGACGGCACGATTCAAGAGATCTAGTCACACGATCTGAGAATTCTTATAGGTACGATCAGAGAGATCTGAGACGTTCGATTTGAGAGCACTTATACGTGCAATCTAAGACCTCTGATAGGTGCGATCTAAGCAGTTTGATCGTGTGATTTGAGAGCTCTGATGCAAACGATATAAGAGCTCAGATCGCTCTATCTGAGAGATCTAGCCATGCGATTTGAAAGCACTGATGCATGCGATCTGAGCTATCTAACTGGGCGATCTGAGCTATCTAATCATACGATCTAACCTATCTGACCGTAAGATCTGAGAGAGACTATGAGATCTGAGAGATCTTGTCGTGCGATCTGAGCTATATGATCCACGATCTAGGTGTTAGAGTAGATGCCCTAGAGTTAATCAATTATTGTAGAATTGAGTATTTGTAATAATATTCATTGATCAATAAAAGGCGTTTTATACTATATCACATAAATCATCATTGTATGTATTGATATATGTCCTTAGAATGGTAGAACCGTGACGAGGGTATCAAGTGTTTCAAATCTTGATAGTGAGAACCCTATGAGCACATATGGTGGCCATTCTAGAAATATCCGTAGCCCTAGTATTATTCTAAAGTAAGGGCATAGATAATACGGTAAGGCTATCATAGTGTTGAACGACCCTATCAAAAGGCAGTGACTGATCTCACTTGTCAAGATTGTTTGGTGACAACCTAGTGCAATACATGGGTGCTTGTTATAGGCAAGTTCACTGGACTGACCCACCAAAGGATTCCATATGGATGGTAACCCCAGTCTCTATGGAACAAATCCTCTAACGAATGGTGGTGCATGTGATCCTTAGACTTGAGATCACTGGAGTGCCTTGTGCATCGATTGGTGTAGTTTGACACTAGCCTAACGCAGTTCTATTAAGAGCTATCAATACGGTGGTGATTGGCTGCATCAAGGAGTGTATCAAGACTATGGTGGATAGACAGAGGATTCATCACTCCCAGGTACGGGAGAAGTTATCTCATAGCACAATTCAGTAAATGGCAATGACACTGAAACTGTGGCCATAGTGGGATTGAGTTATTACTCTATCCAGTTTATAATACAGGTCATTGGTCCAGTAACTGAATACACAATATCGAGAGTAACCGAAGGTTGACACTATTTATATGCCTTGGTCTTGTCGAGATAACGGATGATGAAAGGATCCAATTGTATGGTAGCTATATCATTGACAAATAGCTACTTCGTTGAATCCGAATCTATCGGGTGGCCATGATGCCTTGCTAGGGGCCAATCTTGGTCTGTATATAATGAGACGATTAATTGGTGTTGATCGCGATACTATACACTGTCGGTATGATGAGGAGCCTATGGGTCACACACATAGAAGATAATTTAAGAGCTAGGAAGTTAGAAGGGTGTTTTCGTCTTTTTAGGCGAAAGGGTATTTTGGTAATTTCACAGTGCAATTAAAATTGTTGAGGTCGTAACCTTTTATTTAATTTGTTAGAAAAATTAAATAAGTGAGATTACATTTAAATATGTGTTCGTATATATTTAAATAAATTATCATTATTGTTAAATGTTAATATATATATTAAATATATATTAATTGATTTTAATTGAGATAATGAAAAACAAAATTAAAATATCTAAATGAGAGTGTTTGGAAACAAGGGGTGTTTGGGTTGGAGCCCAAGCCTATTCCATAAGGGAATAGGGCAATTAAAATTACACTATAAAAGTAAAAGTTTAATTGAGAGATTATATGATTCATTCATTTCATTTTTCAAAGAAAAGAAAAGGCTACAGCTCCCAAAACACTATTTCACACCAGATTTGGGTTTTGGTTTTAAATCAAATACGCTTCATTTCTTCTTTGTTCTTAAGGCTAAAGAGGATATAGTAAATCCCTCTTTAGTTCCTTGCGATTATCTTCGTGTGGACTACATCGGTTCGATCCTACACTTGGGTCGATAGCAAAATACGTTCAGAGGCAAAGTTGGATAAGCCTTCAAACGTGCGTATGATTTCTTAAACTCTAAACTAATTTTCTGCAGATTCTTATTTTGATATAAACTGTAAGTTTGTGTCCTGATCTTGGTTCTATGGAACAATCCGTGTTGTTATTAATTTTGTTTTCTGCTGCCTCAATGGATCGTTTCCTAACAGTGGTATCAGAGCCTAGGGTACCAGATTTTACAGTTTTATGTGGATGGTTGATTACATGTATTTGATTGATAATATGTTGCCTTAAAGAATCTGCATAAAATCTTCCTTAAAAGCATGTTTTAAGAAATCAATTAATCGATTAATTTTAATTTGTTGATGATCTGCAAGTTTGGTATATTGGGTCATGGATTTTTGTTGAAATCAGTGTTTATGATTGATTGCAAAATCCGTTTGGTGTACTTTTGGCGACTGGTTGAACTGATTCGGAGCTACAGATCAGTGTATGCTCACCGCGATGATATAACCCATCACCGCGGCATGCGTGTTTGGCTTTCACGCTGATTGCGAAATCAGCGCTCGTCGCGATGATATAACCCATCGCCACGGCGATCGCACGTTGAGCGTGAACGTCAAGTTAATCACCGCATGCTACGGCGATATAACTCATCAACTGATTCAGAGCTACAGATCAGTGTATGCTCACCACGATGATATAACCCATCGCCGCGGCGTGCGTGTTTGGCTTTCACGCTGATTGCGAAATCAGCGCTCGCCGCGATGATGTAACCCATCGCCATGGTGATCGCACGTTGAGCGTGAACGTCAAGTTAATCACCGCATGCTGCGGCGATATAACTCATCGCATGATGCAGCGATGAGTTCGAGCGCACTTCCAAGTGTGTAGGGGCCAGATTGTAAAGTTTCAAAATTTTTAGACCAAATTGCAGATCTATAAATTGTCATGGGGTAATTAATAATTAACCCACCAATTTCCCAAAAAAAAAAAAAAAAATTTGATTGTTCTTGAAATGTATGCTATGTACTTGTTTGTATATTGCATGGTGCCCGATACATGAGCCTTAGACCTATGGTGAATGTTTTAAAATTTTTGGGTATGTAGGTTGTAATTTATAAAATAGGGCCTGCGTGTCTTGTCGTTCTCCTTTTCTCAGTGTACATTCTCTTCTTATCTCATTCCCCTCGAATGTAAATCGAGGTTTCTAAATTTATTGATGTAAAGAATTTTGTATAATTATTCTTATTGTAAATTTAGAATGATGTTTTTGTAATGTACTTAAAGACGAAGCAAAGGACGAGGCAACCATACTTGAAGACTCAAGATATTTATTACAGGACCCCTAGGTGACTGCACAATCTGAGAGATCTGGCAGCTCGATCGGAGAGCTTTGATGCGCACAATCTGAGAGCTCTAATGCATACGATCTGAGAGATCTGACCATGTAATTTGAGAGTCCTGATGCATACGATCTGAGAGATCCAAAATATGTGACCGTACGACCGAAGAGATCTGGCCGCACGATTTGAGAGCTCTGCTGCATGTGATCTTTGAGATCTGATGCACACGATTCGAGAGCATAGATGCGTGCAATCTATAACTCTAATGCACGTAATCTGAATGATTTTGCCACGGATCTGAAAGTTCTTGATGCATACAATCTGACCACGTAGTCAAAGAGATTTGATCACGCGATCTAAGAGCTATGATCCGTACGATCTAATAGATCTGACTGCACGATCTGAGAGCTCTGATGCGCGTTGTCTAAGTGCTTTGAAGCGTACAATCAGAGAGATATGACTGTACGATCTAAGAGACCTCTAATGTGCGCAATCTGAGAGCTCTGATGCATGTAATTTGAGAGATTTGACCGTGCGATCTGAGCTATCTAACTGTGATAATCCGAGGATTATACTAGTTTATTTAAGCTTTTAGGCTGGATTTTAGATACTTCTTAGTTTATTTTTGCTTGAATTGATACTTAATTCCTTACATTTCGTGTTTCAGGTTAAAATGGAAATTTTGAGCGACTAAAGGCAGATTTGGAGTTTTTAGACTTAGAAGCACGTGGAGGGCAATTCTGGAATTTCAGAATTCTTCAGGAAACTTCGTCGTGGTGAAATGGGCCAGTGACGCATCAGATTCAACTCCTTTGTCGCCGTGGCGAGGTTACTTCTTCGCCGTGGCAAAGTCTGCATACTCCACTTTTTGTAAAACGCACAGTTTCGTGTTTAGGCTAAGTTGTAATATTTTGGGTGAGGTATAAAAGAAATACTTAGTCTTTTTGTTTAGGGCATTCGTGGCGAGAGAGATAGCAGTTTTACATTTTCTTAGATTGATTTTGGAATGATTTTGGATTGAACAAAGTGGAAGATTCGAGGAAACCAGTGGATTCATCAATTTGGGGAGATTCTTTTCCTTTTCTCTTGTTTCCATTATGTTGAACTTGGAGTTTTTCGTTTATTTTAATTGTTTTATTGATTTAGCCATGAACTAACCTATTTTGGGTTAGGGTTTTGATGTAGTTCGGTTTCTAATGGGTTAGAAAGTTAATGATTATTAATTTCATATGATCTTGCTTTGATTGTGTGATTATTCTGTATTTATTGTTTGTATGTGATGAAAATGATGAGATTGAGAGATAATTCGTGTCAAGCTTCTTGGGTAATCACCATTGTATTATTGGATGCTAGAGATAGATTCAAGAACCAATGAAATCAATCTAGGATTCTTGTGCTTAATGAGCTTAGATTTATTAACTTTCAATTTGTTGGGTGCGGAAGGTTAATAGGAAAGAGTAGGAAAACATAGCCTGAGAAGGTATGTTGGACACTTTAGAGAGTTCGATTTACAATCAATGCATGTGACTATGATTTTAGTTTAATTCTTTAGGTTTAACCCATAGAGTCCGAATGAAGTCAAAACCCTACCCGTTTGTTTGAATTGATTTTATCCCATTTCAAATTTTGCTTTCATAGTTTAACTTTAATTTAGTAAGTTTTGTTTTAGTTATAGTTTAATTTGCTCCCTTAAATCCAAAAGAATTCGATTGCTTCAACTAGAAAACGATAGTAAACTTAGTGCTTAGCAACAATCCTCGTGGGAAAGATACTCTACTCATCACTCTATTACTTGTGCGACTAGTATACTTGCTACATTTGCATGTTGTAGGAAACACGCATCAAGTTTTTGGCGCCGCTACCGGGGATTGAGTTTTAAGTTAACATTGAGTTTTTCTATAGTTTGCTAGATTGAAGTTTTAATTTTTGTTTTAAATTTTCAGTTGGTTTGTGATCTCACTTTCTTTCGTTAATTCTGTGCAGTTTATGCGAAGAGCGAGACGTCAGCCAATGGTTCCTGTTGATCTTGAGATTAAGAGAACCGCTAGACAACTTAACAGAGAGAGAAGAGAAAGAGAGGATTTAGTGGTTGAAACAGAAGAAATAGTTGTTGAAATGGCAGAACCAGAAAACAGGACACTAAGCTAATTCTCAGTTCCCACGGTTAATAGCAGTGGGTCGAGTATTACTAAGCCTACGGTGCAAGCCAACAACTTTGAGATTAAGCCGGCAATCATTCAGATGATCCAACAGTCGGTAAGGTTTAATTGTGATTTGAAGGAAGATCCAAATCAGCATATTGCGAACTTCTTGGAAATTTGTGACACCTTCAAGTCGAACAGAGTGTCAGATGACGCCATTAGGTTGAGGTTATTCCCATTCTCATTGGGGGATAAAGCTAAGGGGTGGTTAATGGCACTACTAGCGGGGACTATCACAACTTGGAATGATCTAGCACAGAAGTTCCTAACTAAGTTTTTCCTCTAGCAAATCAGCAAAACTGAGAAATGATATCACATCATTTCTACAAGATGAATCTGAGTCATTGTATGAGGCTTGGGAGAGGTACAAGGAATTGATGAGGAAATGTCCACACCATGGGTTGCCAGTTTGGCTTCAAGTCCAAACTTTCTACAATAGACTGATGGGTAACGTGCAAACCATGGTGGATGCAGTGTTCGGAGGAGCTTTGTAGAATGAGACACCAGAGGAGGCTTATGAGTTGCTTGAGGTTTTGGCAAGCAACAACTATCAAAGACCAAATGAGAGAGCAATACCAAGAAAATCGACGGGTCTTCATGAAGTTGATGTGTTCACAACCATCTCAGCCCAACTCACGGCACTTAAGAAACAGTTGGGAAGTATGCAAGTAAACTCTATTCAAGCACCTCAACTAACTTGTGATTTTTATGCAAGAAACCATGTGAGCAGTGAGTGTCAAGTGGGGAACACATTTGCTTCATCATCTTCATCATCGGAGCAAGTGAACTATTTGGTAGGAAAGCAGAGGCAACCAAACAACCCGCATTCCAACACGTACAATCCGGGGTGGAGAAATCATCCAAATCTGGCTTGGGGCAATTAGAACCAGCAAAATAATCAATGGAACCAAAGGACAATGCCGAATAACCAACCAGGGGTGAATAATCAACCGGGAGATCCAAGAGTGACAAAGTTAAAAGACATGTTTGGGAAATTCATGTAGGAGACCACGGGATTTATGAATGAGACGAGGACGAATTTTAGAAATCAAGGGGCGTCCATTCGGAATCTTGAGGTATAGATGGGCCAATTGGCCGAGAAGCTAAATGAGAGACCGTAGGGTTCCTTACCAAGCAATATAGTCACTAACCCACGTGAGCAAGCAAATGCCATAATTTTGAGGAGTGGGACAGTTTTGGAAGAGGTTGAACAAGTTGGAAAGAAAGAATCTGAAAAGGAAGAATCTGAAGAGGAAGTTGATGAAGAGATTGTAGTTGATAAGGAACCAAGCTGTTTGGAGGAAGAGAACAAGAAGAAGGATGAAAGGCAAAAGAAGAAGGAGAAATTGCCATTCCCTGAGATACCACCAGAGTTGGCACATCACACTCCACCCATGCCTTTTCCTCAGAGACTGAAGAAGAAAAATCAAGATAAGCAGTTTTTAAAATTTATTGAAATTTTTAAAAAATTGCATATTAACATTCCTTTTGCAGATGCATTGCAGCAGATGTCGAGCTACACGAAGTTCCTTAAGGAAATCCTTTCAAACAAAAGGAAGTTAGAAGATGAGGAAACGGTCATGCTTACGGAGGAGTGCAGTGCCATTCTCCAGAAGAAGTTACCCCCGAAGCTCAAAGATCCAGGGAGTTTTACTATTCCTTGCACTATAGGAGATATTATGTTTGATCGTGTTTTATGTGATTTAGGTGCTAGTATTAATTTAATGTCATTTTCTGTTTTCAGGACATTGGGAATTGGTGAAGTGAAGCCAACGACCATGTTGTTGCAACTAGCGGATAGGTCTATAAAACATCCGAGGGGGATAGTGGAGGATGTGTTGGTGAAGGTGGATAAGATAATTTTTCTAGCTGATTTTGTGGTTTTGGATATGGAAGAGGATAAGGAAATTCCTTTTATTTTGGGCCAACCATTCTTGGCCACGGGGAGAGCACTAATAGATGTGCAAGAAGGAAAGCTACTGTTAAGAGTTCAAGATGAAATAGCAACTTTCAATGTCTTTAAGGCGATGAAGTTTCCATCCGAATCGGATTCGTGTTTTAGTGTCGATGTGGTGGATAAATTGGTTGTGGAATCTATTGAAGAAAACACCCCACAATTACCTCTAGAAGCGTGTATAGCCAAATCCAAAACAGTAGAGGTAGATGATTCGACGAGTAATGAATGTGCTAGGTTGTTAGAAGCACTTCAACCGATTGATGAGAGTCAAGATTTAGAATTTGAGGAGTTTGATTTTGAAAAAGAGAAGGAAAAGGAAAAAAATGAAGAACCTCCAAAGCTTGAGTTGAAACCTTTACCTTCCCACCTCAAATATGTATATCTTGGGGACTCAGAAACCTTCCCATTGATCATTAGTTTAGGATTGAGTAAATTGGATGAAGAGCGGTTGATTAGGGTGTTGAGGGAACATAGACTAGCAATTGGATGGACAATTTCGGATATTAGAGGCATCTCGCCATCATTTTGCATGCATAGGATACTCATGGAGGATGATATTAAGCCTAGGGTGCAACCATAACGAAGATTGAATCCTTCGATGAAGGAAGTGGTGAGAAAGGAGGTGGTGAAACTCTTAGATGCAGGGATTATCTATCCTATTTCCGACAGTCCATGGGTGAGCTCGGTACAAGTGGTTCCGAAGAAGGGAGGTATCACAGTAGTAAGGAATGAGAGTAATGAATTGATACCAACTAGGACGGTGACGGGCTGGAGAGTGTGCATTGATTATCAGAAATTGAATGCGGCGACAAGGAAGGATCATTTTCCACTACCTTTCATTGATCAGATGTTGGAGAGGTTGGCAGGACATGCCTATTACTGTTTCCTGGATGGATATTTAGGATACAACCAGATTGTCATCGCTATCGTTCCTGAGGATCAAGAGATGATGACCTTTACTTACCCCTATGGCACTTTTGCTTACTGAAGGATGCCTTTTGGGTTATGCAATGCACCAGCAACATTCCAGAGATGCATGATGTCGATCTTTGGAGACATGGTGGAACGGTTCATAGAAGTCTTCATGGATGACTTCTCAGTTTTTGGTTCGTCTTTTGATAGTTGTCTAACTAATCTTTCTCTTGTTTTGTAGTGATGTAAGGAGACGAACTTGGTGCTCAATTGGGAGAAGTGTCACTTCATGGTCCAGGAGGGAATAGTGCTCGGCCATAGGATTTCAAAGGACGAAATAGAAGTTGATCGAGCAAAGACAGAAGTGATTGAGAAGCTGCCACCACCATCGAATGTCAAAGCGGCCCGAAGTTTCTTGGGGCATGCGGGGTTTTACAGACGATTCATCAAGGATTTTTCTAAGATTTCTAAACCCCTTTGCAATTTATTGAATAAAGATGCTGTGTTTGATTTTAATGATGAATGCATGCATGCCTTTCTAACTCTTAAAAAATTATTAGTATCTGCACCTATTATTGCAGTTCCCGATTGGGGACTGCCATTTGAATTAATGTGTGATGCTAGTGATTTTGCTTTAGGGGTAGTGTTAGGACAGCGGAAGAACAAAATGTTGCATGTAATTCAATATGCTAGAAAAACACTCACTAATGCACAATTGAATTACACCACCACTGAAAAAGAATTGTTGGCTGTGGTTTTTGCTTTTGACAAGTTTCGTTTGTATTTGTTAGGTGCAAAGGTGATCGTCTACACGGACCATTCAGCACTTAGGCACCTATTGGCAAAGCAAGAAGCAAAACCTTAGCTCATAAGATGGATCCTATTGCTTGAGGAGTTTGAGTTGGAAATTCGTGATAAGAAGGGGTCAGAAAATGTGGTGGCAAATCACTTGTCGAGAATTGAGAGACCACTTCAGGGAAATGTGGAGGAAATCCCAATTAGAGAAACCTTTCTTGATGAGAAGTTGATGAGAGTGGATGAAGCACCATGGTATGCAGATTTTGCAAATTATTTGTCATCAAGGGTGCTCCCAAGTGGTATGACGTTCCAACAAAAGAGAAAATTCTTCTCATATTTGAAATACTACTTTTGGGAAGAGCCATTTCTATACAGACACTGTGCTGACCAAGTGATACGGAGATGTGTCCCGGAGGAGGAGATGAAAAGCATTCTACGACATTATCACAAGAGGAAAGTTGGTGGCCATTTTGGAGGAACTAGGACAGCAGCCAAGGTTCTACAATCAGGGTTTTATTGGCCAACCCTCTTTAAGGATTCTTTCTAGATGATTCAAGAGTGCGACCAGTGTCAATGGAGTGGTAATATTTCAAAAAGAGATGAGATGTCGTTGAACAACATCCTGGTGGTTGAGCTTTTTGATGTCTGGGGGATCGATTTCATGGGTCCCTTCCCAAACTCTTTTGGGAATTCATATATCTTGGTAGTGGTGGATTACGTGTCGAAGTGGGTTGAAGCAGTTACATTGCCGACTAATGATGCCAGGGTAGTGATTAAGTTTGTGAGAAGGCATATTTTCTCAAGGTTGGGGTACCACGGGCAATTATTAGTGATAGAGGTTCCCACTTTTGCAATAGGCAATTGGATGCACTGTTGGGTAAATATAGAGTGACACATAGAGTTGCAACGCCTTACCATCCACAAATGAGCGGGTAAGCAGAACTGTCTAATAGAGAGCTTAAAGGCATTTTAGAAAAAAATAGTTAATGCATCTAGGAAGGATTGGTCATGGAAATTGGATGATGTATTATGGGCCTACCGAACTGTATTTAAGAATCTGATTGGTATGTCCCCCTTTAGGATGGTTTATGGGAAAGCATGTCACTTACCGGTGGAACTTGAGCATAAAGCATACTGGGCAGTCAAACAGCTAAATATGGATTTAAGAGCTACTGGGGAGGAAAGCATGCTGACTTTGAACGAACTCGATGAGTTCCGTCTTGAAGCATATTAAAATGCTCGAATTTACAAAGAGAAGACAAAAAGGTGGCATGACAAGCATATCAGGAAGAAGGATTTTGAAGTGGGGCAAAGAGTGTTGTTGTTCAATTCTAGACTTAGGCTATTCCCCGGAAAACTTAAGTCTAGATGGTCCGGACCATTCACAATTACAAGAATTAACTCATCCGGAGTAGTGTAAGTTACACATGAAGAAAATGGCACTTTTATAGCCAATGGACAGAGATTGAAGCCATACATAGATGGGGTGATGAGTTGCAAATCCATCCCAATACGGCTTGACATTCCGACGTGAAAAATTGAGAGAGTCGAGCTTACCGACTATAAACAAGCGCTTCTTGGGAGGCAACCCAAGTGTTTTAAATTTTTGTTCTTCTATTTTTATTTCAATGTGTTTGATTCTTTTTAATTTGTGTGTTTTTGGGTGTTTCAGGTGAAGATGCAAGGGAAGAAAATGCTCCAGACTTCGCCGGGGTCAAGAAGTATTCTTCGCCGCGGCGAAGCACATTAGGTAAATTTGTGGAGAAGAAGTATTCTTCGCCGTGGCGAAGATTGTTCTTTGCCGGAGCGAAGCAACCTGAAAATTTGTGGCAGCTACTGTATTTTATCGCTGCGGCGAAGAATTTGTCTTCGCCGCGGCGAAGAAGGTTGGATGAAATTCCTCTAAGGCAATTTCGCTGCGGCGAAGATTTTTACTTCGCTGGGGTGATTAGCCACTATAATTTTTCGCCTCGGCAAAACCTGGGTTTCAAATTAGGGTTCATGAACGAAGAACTTCGCCGTGGCAAAGCTTGCTCTTCGCTAAGGCGAAGCCTGTTTTCTGTATATACTCACTTTGGCTTTTCATTTTCCACGTGTTTTTTCAAATACATTTGAGAGAAAAATTTTCCAATTTCAATCCTTTGCCTCCCAAGTGCTTTCCCAACCAAAGTTTTCACTCCTTAACCCTCCCAAACACCAAAACAACTCATTTCAACAACAAATTTTTCAAATTTTTCACGAAAATTTGAAGTTTAAGAAATTTGGGGCTTTCCAATCTGGGCTGATTCTTAGTAAATTGGTGGCTAATAATCCATCGTATTGGTAAGATCTCAAGTTCCCTAAACTCATTTTCCCAAAATTTCAAGTTTTAAGTTGTAGATCTGAATTTATTTTTGGTTGAGTTGCGAATTTTGTGAGTTCGATTTTGTTGAAGAAGGGTTTATTGTGCATGTTGTGATATTGAGGAGTGTGGGCGTTGAATTTGGAGAAATCGTAGTTTGGGGGTCTGATTGCGAATTTTTGGAAGTGTTTTCAATTTTCTTTCTTAGGTTTGAAATGGTTATTGTGGGGAACCTAGGCTTGAATTTTTGGGTTGCGCTGTGAACTGAATTATAGAAAATGGCAGCCAAAGTTAAGGTTCCATACAAAGGAAAGGGGAAAGGAAAGAAAGTGGACAGCCGCTTTGTGAATGAAGAGGCCCAGAAACGATATCAAGGGGCTATCCAAAGAAGAGATAAGGGCTTTATTCCTGAGCACGGATTGAGCGCGAGTCAGGCGTTGGATTGGAGTCGAGGGAGATGATGGGAACTGTTTATGAGTGCTCCTGCGCAACCGGTTGTAAAGCCGCTAGTAAGGGAGTTTTATGCCAATCTCCCGGATTGTGAGGAAGGTTTTGCATTTGTGAGAGGGTTTGATGTGCCGTTTACAGAAGATGTAATCAATGAGTTTTACAACCTGCTTGGGTTTGATCAGGATGAGTACGGAAGGTTTAAGGGGGACACAGTTTGAGGATAGTATCATTCTTCCGATCATTGCAAAATCGGATGCAACTTGGCCAGTGTCGAAGAAACAAAAGAAGACCATTAAGGGAATTTCTTAGACACCGATGGCTCAGTTGTGGCAATATTTTGTTAGTGCGAGATTGATGCCGGAAATGCACTATAGCACGGTAACTTACGAGAAAGCATTATTGCTTTATTCTATTGCCACAGGTAAGAGTATAAATGTGGGATGGATTACCTTTAACAACATTCATCATGTCGCCAAACCAGGGCAATCAAGTTACTCTTTCCCATATCTCATTACAGCCTTGTGCATTAGAGCTGGAGCCAAGGTGGATGGTCATGAGCAACGTATTCATGCTACCTCTATCCTCGATTCAGATTATTTTCAAAAGCATCTTGAACGTCCAGAAGCTGAGCAACCAAGGGCAGGAACAAAACAACAGAGAACCACACAAGGCCCTGTCATATCCTCCAGCTCCATAGCTACACAGAAGGAGATGATGCAGCAGATGATGGGTATGATGAAACGGATGACAAAACGTCAGGATTGGTTGGTTGAGCAGACCCAGATGATGTATGAGATGCAGAAGGGTAGCTTTAACAAGCTCAATGTTGACACTTCAGGATTCCAATGGGCTGACTGGGATTCCGATGAGTGGATGGGCTCCGAATCAGAAGAGGAAGAAGAGGAAGATGAGGGTGGCAAAGAAGGAGCACCGGAACACTTGTTTTGTTTTTCTTTATTTTTATTTGTTTTTAGTTGATTTTGTTTTTCATTTCAAACATTAAACTCAGTTTATATTTTTGTTTTGGATTGTTATAGTTGTTTTCGTTGTTTCATTTTTCTTGTAATTTGTAGTTTGTGTAAGGATGAGATTAGGTTGTAATACTTTCATATTAGTCTATAAATTTTTCTAACCTAGTGGACACCACAGTTTCAATTCTTTTGACAAATGTTAGGTAATGAAAATGTCACAGATCGGGTGTGCACTGTGGAGCGACACTTCACGGATTAATCAGGGAACTATCTTGTACCTTTGTTATTTTTGTATTTCTATTCCTAATTTATGCGTAATGGGATATTGGGGACAATGTCATCTTTTGTTTGGGGGGTAGGAAAATTAGAAAATTTTTGATTTGTTGATTTTATTTTGGTTTGATTGTTTTTGCCAATGATGAATTGTATAAATCAATGATGGGAATTGGATTGTTGCGTTTTTATTGTTGAGAAATGTTAAGCATTGCTTCAAGTTTAGGTTTATTGACTGAATTTTGTTTGAGGTTTGTGAGTGGTTCAACCACCATTTTCGCTTTGTCGGCATGCTTAGATTCATTTTATGTACTTAGGTAAAGTTTTGATAATGTTGGTGGACTCTAGAACCTAGTAGAGAAGTACTTGAGGCGAAATTCTAGGATTAGACATGGTTGAGGAGGTGATTTAGGCATTCTTTTTGGAACGTTTGAGTCTTTCTAGCCAACCTATGAATGAAATTATCCCTAGTCACCCATTTGAGCCGTTTTGATCATTATTTGCTTTATCTTTCTTGGCTAACAAAAAAAAAAAAAAAAAAATTGTCCGATCCTTATACCTTAAACACTCTGTCGTACCCTTAGGATAATTCGATCCTAATGCAAACACAAAGAAAGGGAAGAGTTGTACAAATTGACTAAAAGAATAGTTTGGGGGTTGTGAGAAGGGCAGTAAAAATAAAAGAGGTAGTTCATCTCAATTCAATGGATTTGTCTTGATTGTATAAATTTTTCTTTCCCTTCATAAAAAAAAAAAAAATATATATATATATATATATATATATTTTGCCAAGTTTAAGGGTATCTCGGCTGGAAACCAGTAACCGCGTTAAAAACTGCCTCGCAGTACTTGGCGACCTTTGGTTTAACAACGCCATGTATACCTTAGACACACTTCCCGGTGCATTTATGGTATCAGAAATAAGAAAGATACAAGTTTGAGGGTTGTACATTAGTGGAGACGTTGAGTGGTGGTTGAGAAGAAGCGGAGTTCAATTTGATTTGAGTGTTTGCATGAGGAAAACCGAGTTCTCTTAATTTGTATTTCCTATCCTTTTTCTTGGAACCCACTTCCCGAGCCTAGCGTTACAAGCTTATAAAGACATGCTGATTCTTATCTTTGTCTAGTCCTCATTAGTGGAGAGTAGTTCGATATTTAGGCTTATGGAGTCTGCCACCATTTGATAAACTGTGCATTCCTGCATAAAATAATCTGGGAAGTCGGAAGGTGGATTGAAGTGGAGATTACCTACTCGGGGGACCAATTGAGAAAGAAAGTCGATGCAACTTATAACTTCTTGGAGTGTTAAACATTTTTCTATTAATAATTTTGCAACAACTTTTGAGATTGGTATAAATTCTAGGCAGTTGTTTTGTGAGTCGAGTCTTTTGTTTCTCTTATTTAATTTTTGTCAGTTGTTGTTTTGTGTTTCTGAACGTTTGTGTTTTTCTTTTATATTGTTTTGTACCTGATGCTCGGGGACGAGCATGTCCTTAGTTTGGGGGTATTTGATAATCCGAGGATTATACTAGTTTATTTAAGCTTTTAGGTCGGATTTTAGATACTTCTTAGTTTATTTTTGCCTGAATTGATACTTAATTCCTTACATTTCGTGTTTTAGATTAAAATGGAAAATTTGAGCGAATAAAGGCAGATTTGGAGTTTTTAGACTCAGAAGCACGCGGAGGGCAGTTCTGGAATTTCAGAATTCTTCAGGAAACTTTGCTGTGGCGAAATGGGCCAGTGACGCATTAGATTCAGCTCCTTTGTCACCGCGGCGAGGTTCCTTCTTTGCCGCGGTGAAGTCTGCGTACTCCACTTTTTGTAAAACGCACAGTTTCGTGTTTAGGCTAAGTTGAAATATTTTGGGCGAGGTGTAAAAGAAATACTTAGTCTTTTTGTTTAGGGCGTTCGTGGAGAGAGAGATAGCAGTTTTACATTTTTTTATATTGATTTTGGAATGAATTTGGATTGAACAAAGTGGAAGATTCGAGGAAACCAATGGATTCATCAATTTGGGGAGATTCTTTTCCTTTTCTCTCGTTTCCATTATGTTGAACTTGGAGTTTTTCGTTTATTTTAATTGTTTTATTGATTTAGCCATAAACTAACCTATTTTGGGTTAGGGTTTTGATGTAGTTCGGTTTCTAATGGGTTAGAAAGTTAATGATTATTAATTTCATATGATCTTGTTTTGATTGTGTGATTATTCTATATTTATTGTTTGTATGTGATGAAAATGATGAGATTGAGAGATAATTCATGTAAAGCTTCTTGGGTAATCACCATTGTATTATTGGATGCTAGAGATAGATTCAAGAACCAATGAAATCAATCTAGGATTCTTGTGCTTAATGAGCTTAGATTTATTAACTTTCAATTTGTTGGGTGCGGAAGGTTAATAGGAAAGAGTAGGAAAACATAGCCTAAGAAGGTATGTTGAACACATTAGAGAGTTCGATTTACAATCAATGCATGTGAATATGAATTTAGTTTAATTCTTTAGGTTTAACCCATAGAGTCCGAATGAAGTCAAAACCCTACCCGTTTGTTTGAATTGATTTTATCCCATTTCAAATCTTGCTTTCATAGTTTAACTTTAATTTAGTAAGTTTTGTTTTAGTTATAGTTTAATTTGCTCCCTTAAATCCAAAAGAATTCGATTGCTTCAACTAGAAAACGGTAGTAAACTTAGTGCTTAGCAACAATCCTCGTGGGAACGATACTCTATTCATCACTCTATTACTTGTGTGACTAGTATACTTCTACATTTGCATGTTGTAGGAAACACGCATCAGACTGCGCAATCTGAGTGATCTGGCCACGAGATCTGAAAGATCTGGTTGCACGAACTAAGAGCTCTTATGCTTATGATCTATGAGATCCGGCTGCATGATCCGAGGGATATGACTACGTGATCTAAGAGCTATAATGTGTACAATATAAGGATCTGATCGCTCTATCTGAGACATCTGACCACGCAATCTGAGTGCTCTGATGTGTACGATCTTAGAGATCTGGCTGCACGATCTAAGACATCCGATTGCATGATCTAAGAGATATGATGCACGTATTCTGAGAGATTTCATGCGCATGATCTAAGTGATCGGATCACGCGATCTTAAAGGTCAAGCCGAGCAGTCTAAGAGCTCTGATGTGTAGATCAGAGAGATCTGACCGTATGATCTGAGATACCTGATACACATGATCTGAGACCTCTAATGCGCACGATCTGAGACCTCTAATGCACGCGATCTGAAAGATCTAACCGCACGATCTTAAAGATCTGACTACACGATTTGAGAGCTCTAAAGCATATGATATGAGAGATTTGACCCCTTTATCAGAGAGATCTGGCTATGCAATCTGAGTGCTCTGATGCATAAGATCTTAAAGATTTGGCCGCGCAATCTAAGAGAACTGGTGCGCGCGATCTGAGCTTCTTGATCGCGCGATTTGAGATGTTTGGTCGCACGATCTATGATCTCTCGTGTGTATGATGTTAGAGATCTAACTTTGCGATCTAAGAGCTCTAATGCATACGATTTGAGAGCTCTGATGCACGCGATCTGAGAGATCTGGGCGCGTAATCTGAGAGCTCTGATGCGTATGATACAAGAGATCTGACTGATCTATCTAAGAGATTTGGCTGCGCGATCTGAAAGCCTTGATGCGTACGATCTTAGAGATCTGGTTGCAGACCTGGTCAAGGACCGGTCCTAAGCAGGCCTAGGCTTGGGCCCGTTTGGGTGGGACCAGTTGCTCATGGGCTTGGGAACGGTTCCAGGCCCATGAGCAATTTTAGGACCTGGACCAGTCCCTAGGATCGGTCCTATGGGCCTACAAAATTTCTTTTTCCCCCTTTATCTTTTTTTTTTTTATATTTTAGGGGCGAAATGAAATTCTATAGGGGATTTTAGTAATTTTCAGGGGTAGATTAGTAAGTTTCTAAAAGTTTAATTAATTTAAAAAAAATAAATTAATAGTTAATTTTAATATAAATATAATATTCACACATTCACGCTTCACAAATAAACAATTAAATAAATTTCAACTATTGATATATCTATCCAAAACAGAAGTTAACAAAATCTAAAAGGTACTGCAAAATTAATCAAAGACTTTAATTGAAGATACACGACCGTGCTTTTCTTGTCAACTGTTGTTCAACAAAATTAATTTGATACTTTGGAGTCTGGAGGTGAAGAAAATTAAAAGATATTGATTAAGACTTGTCTATCTTGTATTCATTGTTTCTTTTATTTCTTTTACTGTGAGAAATTTTTGAGTTATTGAGTGATCTTTGGGAGAAGAAGAAGATGATTAATAATTAAATGTACTAGTTTAACTCTAGTCAAGTAAATATTTAGATTTGTCTTTTAGACTTCGTAAATGAGTGAGGTAGTGGAACTTGGATAAGTACTACGTATGCTCTAACGTAATGGTTTGAATTTATAAAATAGTTCAAATCTGTGACCAATAATCCCGAGTGTATGAGTCATTTCTTGAATCTAATGATTAAAAACTATAAGAAATTATTGAATCCACGATAAATGAATTTTTCAAACACAAACTACTATATTTTTTCATTAATAGGAACATCTTTTTGTTATAACATAACAATTAATTCTATTTGTTATATATATCAACGGTTATTAAACAAATTTTTTTTATTTTTCTATTTTTAAATTTTGTAAAATTTTATTTTAACCCCTATAATTTATGTTTATTTCAAATTTATAGGGGGTTTAATGTAATTATACAAGGGATTAAAAAGAAAAAATTAAAAGGGTTTGGGCCCAGGCTGGGACCGGTCCTAGGTCTGGGCCTTGGAGGAGGGCCCAGTGGAGGGATCGGGCCATCCTTCTTAGGCCTTGTCCGGTTTTGGGACTAGGCCTGCTAGGACCGGGTTTTTGGGTTGGGTTTTTGGACTCGGTCCCAAATGCCTAGCTCTATGATTGGCCGTGCGATCTAAAAGATTTGACTGCACTAACTAAGAGATTTGATGAGCACGATCTGAGAGAACTTATGCGCACGATCTAAACTATGTGACAGCGTAATCTTAGAGATTTTATACGCGCAATCTAAGAGCTTTGATGTACGTGATCTGAGAAATTTGAATGCGCAATCTAAGAGCTCTGATGCGACCAATCTGAGAGATTTGATACGCGCAATTTGAGATATTTGACCTCATGATCTGAGATATCTGGTTGCGTTATCTGTGAGCTCTTATACGTACGATCTCATTGATCTGACTGCGATTTAACAGAACTGGCCGCGCGACTTAAGATCTCTGATGCGTACGATTTGGGAGTTTTGATGTGTGTAATCTGAAAGATCTGGTCGCGCGATTTGAAAGCTCTGATGCGTACTATCTTAGAGATCTGGCCACGTGATCTAAGAGATCTGACTGCACGATCTGAGAGGTCTGATGCGCACGATATGAGTTGTTTAACCATGCAATTTGAGAGATGTGGCGGTGCGATCTATGAGCTCTTATGCGTATGATCTTAGAGATCTTACCTTATGATCTAAAAGATTTGATGCGCGTGATCTTAGAGCTTTGATAGGTGTGATCTGAGCGGTCCGATCACTCAATTTGAGAGATTTGGCCATGCGATCTGAGAACTCTTATGCGCGCGATTTAAATGATCTAACCGCACAATCTGAGATATTTGGCTGCACAATATGAGAAATTTAATTGTACGATCTGACAGGTCTGGCCGCATGATCTGAAAGATTTGATGTGCGCGATCTAAGTGATCTAACTGCGTAATATGAGATATATATCCGCACGATCTTAGAGCTCTAACGAATATGATCTAAGAGATCTAACCACACGATCTGAGAGATCTGACCACGCGATCTGAAAGCTTTTATGCACGCGATCTAAGAGATCTAGTCGTACAATCTAAGAGCTCTGATGCGCTCGATGTAAGCTATCTAACAACGCAATTTAAGAGATCTGACCACGAGATTTGAGAGATTTTGCCGTGCGATTGGAGAGCTCTTATGCGTACGATCTAAGAGTTCTGATGGCACGATCCACAAGATCTAGTTGCGTGATTTGGGAGCTCTTTTACATACGATCTAAGAGATCTGACGCGCGTGATCTGAGAGCTATGATGCGCGCGATCAATGAGCCTTGATACGTGCTATATGAAATCTCTGATGCGTACGATATGAGAGATTTGACCACTCTATTTGAGAGATCTGGCCGTGCAATCTGTGAACTATGATGCGTGCTATCTAAGATATCTGATGCGCATGATCTGAGCTATCTGACGCGTGATCTAGTAGATCTGGCCACGTAATCTTAAAGCTATTACGCACGCGATATAAGAGATTTGATGTGTGCGATCTAAGCGACCTGACTGTGGGATATAAGATATCTAGCCGCGTGATCTTAAAGCTCTGATGAATATGATTTGAGAGATCTGACCCCACAATCTAAGTGATCTAGCCTCCCCATCTAATCTATATGGCCATGCGATCTAACAGATCTGGCTACGCGATCTGAGAGCTCATATGCATACGATATGAGAGATCTTGTCGCACGATTTGACAGATCTGGCCATGCGATCTGAGAGCTCTAATGTGCGTGATTGGAGAGATCTGATATGCCCGATCTGAGAAATCTGACCGCCTGATCTGAGAGATTTGGCCACGCGATCTAAGAGCTCTGATGCGTACAATATGAGAAATCTGACCGCGTGATCTAAGAGCACTAATGCGTATGATTTGAGAGCTCCAATGCACACGATCTAAAAGTGTTGGGCACACAATCTAAGAGCTCTGATGCATACAATATGAGAGATCTGATCAGTTTATCTGAGAGATCTAGCCACGCGATTTGAGAGTTCAGATGTGTATGATCTTAGAGATCTGGCTGCATGATCTAAGAGATCTGACCACATGATCTAAGAGATCTGATGCGCGCGATCTAAGCTATCTAACCGCGCGATCTAAGAGATTTCATGCGTACGATGTTAGAGATCTTACCGCACAGTCTGAAAGATCCAATGCACGTGATCTGAGAGCTTTAATGGGCGTGATTTGAGCAATCCGATCGTACAATTTGAGAGATTTGGCTACGCGATCTAAGAGCTCTTATTCACACGATCTAAGCGACTTGACCATGCAATCTGAGATATCTGACCACGCGATCTAAGAAATCTAACACACAATCGTAAAGATCTGGCCGTGCAATCTGAGAGATCTGATGCGCGCAATCTAAGTGATCTGACCATGCGATCTGAGAGCTTTGATGCATACGATCTTAGAGATTTGGCTGCGCGAAATGAGAGATCGGACTGTACGATTTGAGAGATTTGGCCACGTGACCTGAGAGCTATGATGTGCACGATCTGAGAGATTTGATGCGCGTAACCTAAGCTATTTGACCGAATGATATGAGAGATCTAGTTGTACGATATGAGAGCTCTTACACACATGATCTGATGCAAATGATTAGAGAGATCTAACCATACGATCTAAGAGATCTGATGCACATGATCTGAGAGCTCTAATGCACGTGATCTGAGAGATCTGACTGCGCCTTCATAGATATCTTGCCATGTGATTTGAGAGCTCTGATGCGTATGATCTGAGTGATCTGTCTACATGATCTGAGAGATCTAACCGTATGATCTGATAGCATTGATGCACACGATCTAAGCTATTTGACCTTGAGATCAAAGAGATATGGTCGTGAGATCGAAAAGCTCTTATGCATACGATTTTAGAGATTTGATGGCATGATCCAAGAGATCTAATTGCGCAATCTGAGAGCTCTTATGCGTACGATCTGAGAGATCTGATTGTGCGATCTAAGAGATTTGATGCACACGATCTAAGTGATTTGACCGCGTGATCTGAGAGCTCTGATGCGTACGATATGAGAGATATGACCACTCGATCTGAGAGCTCTAATGTGTACAATCTGAGAGATCTGTCTGTAGGATCTAAGAGATCTAACCGTATGACGAGTAATTTTGCTGCCTTTTCCCTCTCCTCTTGAACTACGAGTTCATCAAAGGGATCCTCTTGCAACTTCTTTTGGCACAAAGTAAGATCATCCCTTGCCTTCTTTTCTCTCTCAGAAATGTTCCCAAATTCTTTCACATTCAACTCCCGAAGACCTACTTTTAGAACTTTGAGTTTAGAGATGAGCCTAAACATAGGATTGCCATCCACATCCATTTTCCAAACATTTTCTACTAAAGGGAGAAAGGCTTCACGCTCCGCCTAACAATTAAAGAATTTAAAGAGGGTTTTCCTACCTTGGAAGGGCACCTCGCATTCAAGCACCATAGGGCTATGGTCTGACATACTCGGAGGAAGGAAGGTAGCATAAGAAGAGGGAAACCCCAAACCTCATTTCTCATTAGCCAAGACCCTGTCACGATTGGGGGCTATCCTCTATCTCGCCACCTTCGGGCTCAAGGGCTTTCCCTGCGCATCAAACATGTCCAAGGTATTGTCCGCTATGGGTCCTTCTGGCCACGCCTCCTTCGGACCCTCATGGCTTTGCTTCGCTTCGTGGTCCTTTTTCCACCTTGCGAACGCCTCCTCCATGACTTGAACCTTGGACATATACTTTGGCCAAGTAACATGAGTACCATTGGGCTTGTAAAACCCCCCCTCTAGTCAGGTATCCTCTGAATATCCCTCATTGAGAATCCCAGGGATACATGTCTGGAGAATGAGTTGTATTTAGAAAAAACCTGTGTAACGATAATATCCAAAACATGCATATAAGATGTCAAGTAGGATCCAAACTTATAACTTTAAAAACTTTAAGAATTTATCCAGAAATTACACAATCAAAACATATTTATAGGGTGGAATTCCAAAGGTGTTTCACAAACATTTATAATTTACATTATTTACATCAAGAAAAAAACATCAAGATGACAATAAATCATCTCCCCTCACGTGTAGCCCCACTGTCTCTAGCATCCATCCTTCGCTTCTGGTCTACCTGCAAAGTAATCAACAATGAAAGGGTGAGCGCTAATCGCTAAGTAAGGAATGATCCATTTAATTCTAAATGTGCTATTTGACCTTCATTTAAACATACTTGTTAACACACCACTTATCTTATACATCTAGGTATACTTCATTTTTTTTTATTTTTTATTTTTCTAATTCATATGTTTTTCCTCATTTTATCCCATGGCTATATAAACATCAATGCATACACATACAGATAAGTATGTAAACATAGTACACACATATTACATGTCATGATATAACATCTAAATATCATCTAACATGAGTATAAATCATCTCATGATGTAAATAACATGATAACTCATGTAATGCAACTAAATGCATATGAAGCATTTAACGTGTAGCCAATCGGACTTTTCTTAGGATCTTAAGCACTTCATATCATCCAGCCTCAAATTCATCTAGAGCTCATATCATCGGGGGGCGTGTTTACGCGTTGTTTAGCATCTAAAACATATATTCATCTTTCCTCAACCAGTATATGAGGATATGCTTACGTGTTTTCCATCGTGTCTATATGCATCTCTAACATCTTATGGCATGCAAATACATATTTTAGTGAGCTTAATACTTTTAATTCATCTATGGATTATCAATCTATTTACATTACCTCTTGCTCACATTCATCATCTTAAAATATGTATTACATTGCATCTTCATGCCATTTCATAACATTAATCATGCATTGACATCATCTGTCAAAGATCATCTAACTAATGGGTAAACATCAGTACATGGATTAATCACATCAATATATAATCAATTCGTAATCATAAGAATTAATTATGCTAAATCTTAAGCTTTAATAACTACAAGCTTATACTTCAGGCCATTTTCCATCCATTTGATAAATGAATTGGCTCTTGGCCTAAACATAAAAGTTGTAGGGCTATGTCTTAAATTTCTAGTGCTTCAAGAATCATCTCATTTCAATTTTTATAACTCAAGTTATGGTCGAAATACTGAAGTATGTTTAACTTAACCCCTAAGCTTACCAAAACCGAATTTTTCATATTAAACTATGTCACATCACTTCCTATTGACAATTAACCAATAGGTCAACTTATGGATCAAATAAACCTCCCCTTAATAGTCTTTAACATCTTAAAGGAAGTGTAAAATCTCATTCCCATAATCAACCATTATTGTTATAACATTGTAAGCTAATGCAAACAACACATCAACACTTCTAATAGCAACCATTCAATACCATGTGGCCTCCAATACTACAAGTTTTGCCACAATCAACATCCACACTTCATTTTCTTCAATCAAACATAACAACTCATAAAACATAAATAGCAATAACTTCATGTATAATGAATTCAAGGCAATAAATAGAATAAATAAGTTCAACTACACTTGCCATCAACTAATTCTATGCCTTAAAACCTTAATTTAAGGTTTCATTAAAATCTATAAACCCTAGCATCATCCCTAAAGTCATGGGAGGTTCTTCCTTACCTTGTTAAAGAATTCCTCCAACAAATCCTTTGCCTTTGTCTTCTTTTACACCTTAATCCTACATATATAACATTATACCTCAACATCTACTTCAAATCTTCAAATCACATCAAAACTAGGGTTTTTAATCCTTACCTTAAACCCTTCAACTTGAAGATCCAAGGCTCCTATCTTGTTCTCCTTAAAAAATTATGCAAAACTCCTTTAAAACTTAGAGAGAGAAAGCTTGTTTCATGGAAGATTTGAGAGAAAATGGAAGAAAGGTTGAAGAAATGTTCTCTCCCTTGGCTTGAACAAATTTCCTCTCATTTATAGGAAAATATTTCATTAATTTTCCAAAATTATACTATTGGCCTAATTATTTTTGCCACCGGAAAGAGAGGTTGAGTTTAGTATTGAACTAGCACCAGGAACAACACCCATATCTAAAGCCCTTTATCGAATGGCCCCAATAGAGCTTCAGAAATTAAAGAAGCAACTCCAAGAGCTTTTAGATAAAGGCTTTATCCGACCGAGTCATTCTCTCTGGGGAGCTCCAATTCTGTTTGTTAAGAAGAAGGACGGGTCATTATGAATGTGCATTGATTACAGAGAGCTGAATAAGGTGACAGTGAAGAATAAGTACCCGTTAGCTCGAATAGATGATTTGTTTGACCAGTTGAAGGGAGCAGCAGTATTCTCCAAGATTGATTTGAGGTTAGGGTAACATCAGTAGTGGATGGTTCACTAGGTACCAGTGAAGATAACCCTTCTGCAATATGTTTATTTACATAAATCTCTACCCTTAAAGCCCTTGTCAAAGCCTCACTATAGGTATGAGGAGGCCCAGCTCCTGTCATTACATCTCGAGCAATATCTTATCTCAACCCTTGCACAAACTTGTCCCTCCTTAACACCGGAGTATACACTATTCTGGGTGTAAAGCGAGCAAGGGAGTTGAATCTTACTGAATATCCCTTCATCGTACTAGACCCCTGCTTCAAATTAATACACTCTTGGACTTTCTCATGTACTCGATCTTCTGTTCGATACTCGGCCTCAAACAATCTCTTGAATTCCTCCCAAGTCATCGAGGCCATGTCATGAGTCTTCTCCATTAATTACCACCAAATCCGAGCATCTCCCTTAAATAAGAAACTGGCATATCTGATCCTTTCTCTATCATTCATGGGAAACAGTGCCGCCGTCCGCTCTACGGACTTAAACCACTCCTTTGCCTCTAGCGGGTCCTTAGTATTCCTAAACGCTGACGGCTGGTGCTGGTTTGCAAGGCCCTGAATCGGATCAACCCGAGTCTATATTGTCTGAGGTACCGGCCCTTCTCGTTCTTGTCTTGTGGGCAGTACTCTACTAGGGGTCTCGGTTCTCTCCTGAACAACTCTCCCCTAGCTCTCCGCTAATACCTATTGTACAATGGTTCGAATCCTTGTCTCATCAAGGATAGGGGGAGTTGATTCTAGTGGGTTAGAGGATTCTCCCTCGTTCATCACACTCTTACCCTTCCTCCTATTACTACGCCTCATCTAAAAAATAACCATACTTGATCAATTTAAGAAAACACTTAACGTAAGGAAAGAATTAACTTACACAGTCGACTCTCGGACATCATAGCGACGAGAATGGTACACTGTCAAATCCCAAAATCTCGGCTCTTATACCAAAAATGTAATAGCCGTTTTCTACCCAAATACTCATAAAAAATATACATAATAAAATACATATAAAATAGTATAAAAAGTTAGGCCCAAATTTTTCTTTCATTAAACGTATACATTCTTTATACAAAATTCGTATCATGTACAAAACTATCAAAAACAAGGTGGACAGTGTAGCCATTTCCCTTCGCTTATCGACGCCCATCCAAGCGTGTCCTCACCTAGATCCT
Organism: Pistacia vera; assembly: GCF_008641045.1. Lineage (NCBI taxonomy): Eukaryota > Viridiplantae > Streptophyta > Magnoliopsida > Sapindales > Anacardiaceae > Pistacia > Pistacia vera. The sequence goes on from NW_022196837.1 coordinate 46,083, forward strand.
GCAAAACATAGGAAACAACGGGGTGAACACTAAAACAATGCTCAGTAAGCAAATCCTCTACTCATCTAACCCCGTAACTGTCTCTCTAATTCTTTCCTTACAATGCTCATTTACTCATTCTCTTATACTTCTCACTATTTTCTCTTTCTCATAACTCTTTTCTACTGACTCTCTTTAGTAAGTCACGGCCTCATCTTACCGGAGGCACGGTCGAGACTCGCTCCTATTCTATGTGACTTCTACTCGTTCTAGCCGATCGGACTCAGTTATGCATGGATTCGGAACCCTAGCCATGTGAGTATATAATATCTCTCTCGGGTACTCTCGGGTATAGCCCTTATCCGCATGCACTCTCACAGGCTACACCACTTCTCTCTCTCATACTCATGCCGCTCTCTCAATGCGGTGTACATGTGGGAATACTCTACCCATTACTCACACGTTCCCCATCGCACAACCTACTCTATCCTTTCGTTTAGCACTACTTTCTCTTTGTTCTCTAGTGCTCATTCTCTCTTTCTCTTTACTGTTAAAGTAGCTTATACTCAAATTCTCTACTATTTCTCAAGCTACTTCTTAAGTGCATAAATAATGTGTATGGACGGCTCATGGTCACTAATGCACTTATGAAATGCCAATTTACAATGTTGCAAGAATTAAGGTTTACTAATCATACTCATACTTCTCTTAGGCATTTCATCAAACAACTCATGTGCATATAAAAACTCTACTATAATTACTACTCTACTCTATTCTCTAGCCATCCAAAAGGGGGAAAACTCCCTTATATAGCCATAGTCATAGTCAAGAAAAGCACGTCCAAAAAGGGTTTACACAAAATCTCTCAAACTTCATCTCAATTTCCATCTCTCAATACACATTAAAACACTTCTCATACATGAAGTGTATCCAACAACCATAAAATCGATACTCATCTCAACTCAATTTCTCAACAAGCATAATACATATTTATACATGCATACATCTCTACTTAATCTCTACTCAAAGCTTTGTTTTTCAAATCTCAACTTGGTTGGATTTACTTACCTTGTGAATAAGTAACTTCTCTAACACTTCTCCTTTCCCTTGTTGTCTTGTCTTCTTTCTACAACTTTAAACAATAACAATAACAACAATATAAGACTTCAATACAACTATAAGCAAACTCACATCTAAAGCAAGAATCCTTACCTTAGGATGCTTTAGATTCAAGCTCTACTAAAATTACCCCAAAAGCTCCCTAAAACTCCTTAGAAATCTTGAAAAATTGAATGGAGGATTGAAAGGAAGTAGAGAATGAGAATGGTGGTGGAAATGGGTAAAATGAAGGGTTTATTACACTTAACCCTTTTTAGTTCATATTATAACTATCCTTTCCCATTTTGCCCTTGCTCTTCCTCAGAAATTCCATCTATATCATTTGATTCATTACACTCACACCCCCACACTAACCTATTCTCCATGAAATTTCCTTACATTTCACTCCCCACTTTTCCTGCTAATTAGGGGTAGAATGGTCATTTTGCCCCTATGGAGAATTCTCTAGAAACCTCAAGAAACTTTATTGCCGTCCCGTCGCCGCGGCGAAGAAAGTTCGGTAGCCCCAGTGAAAAATTACATAACCGACATCGCAACACAGAGCTAACGTCGCTGTGGCGAAGACTATTCTTCGCCCCGGCGAAGACTGTAATACCAAGATTCCTCAAATCTCAACCAATTTCAAGGCAAACACTCAAGCAACTCAACATACCATTTCAACCAAAGACCAACCAACCAAAAATAACAACGTACAAACTCAATTGAAACTGGATCAATGAACATTTAAGTAATACAAAAAATCTTAACTACGTACCTCAAGCGGGGCATTACACTTTTATCAAACATCAAGTTTGTCTTCTCACCAATGGCATGACACAACAACACAATTTAGTCAATCATTCAAAGCATGAACTCAGCAAACCAAGAACACACAACACATTCAAAATATTGTGGAAAAGAGAATGAAGTTGTTGGTAACTTACAACGATAGAATTACCAAGAACATTCAAGCTTAAAGGAAACTCCACCAGCTTGAAATGATCCACCACTAAGTTTAGGCCGAAACTTGGATAAAGGAAAACAAAGAAGAACTCATCTCCCTGAACATGCTATTCATCATTCATAGATTTGTCTCCCGTACAAAATAATCAAGTTGCCTTTATATAGGCTTACAAGGATAAGTGGCGGCAATGAGCAAGACTTTTACACAAAATTTACAATTAAATAATGCCAAGATAACTAAACATCACACACACAAAAAGGTAGGACCATGCCTATTTAATGCAAGCTATCTTACACTTTCCTTAAATTAAGGATTCTTGTCTCTAAGCACCTTTAGCTTGAATTAGTCTCCTTCACTTGAATCAAATGACATCCTTCACTTCGACATGGGCCAAAAAGGTTCTTCCACACTTGTTGCTCACGGGTTGAACTATTGTTAGAGGCCTTGAACACTTCTTGGATCCTTGTTACTCCATGGACTAGCTTATGAATCTCCTTAATGGTTTGGGTCGAATGTTGCACAATTTGGGAAGCTTGGGCTTCTTGCCTCTTCATTGGAAAATCTTGGCCAATTAAAGAACTCATTGGGCCGAGGTTTATATCATCCTCCCTAGGTTGAGAGGGATTTGACCTCAAATCCGATAAGTCTCCATCTTCCAAGTAGGGTGACAAGTCCCCAATGTTGAATATAGCCGAAACATTACCAAACTCTAATGGTAAATCTATCTTATAAGCATTCCCAAATCTTCTCAAGAACCTCAAATGGACCATCGGCCCTAGGTGCCAATTTGCTTTTCCTCTTGGATAGGAACCTTTCCTTCCTTAGATGGACCCACATAAGGTCTCCCAGTGGAAAATAGGTGGGTTTTCTATGTTTGTTGGCCCTTTCTCTATATGCTTCATTGGATTTGGATATTTGGGCTCTAATGGATTCATGTTATTTCTTTATGGAGCTAGCCTTTTCTTTGGCATCAAGATTCACTTGCACATCAATGGTCGTAACACTAAGGGACCTATTGTAAGCAAACTCAGCATGAGCTAACTTATTATCCCAATCTCTTAAACTCTTACTCACCAAAGTTCTTAGCATTGTTCCTAAGGTTCTATTTGTGATTTCGTTCGCCCATCGATTTGGCGTTGATGGGAAGTGCTAAATAAGAGTTTGGTGCCTAATCTACCCCATAAGGACCTCCAAAAATGGCTTAAAAACTTAGTATCCCTATCCAACACAATACTTCTTGGTACACCATGCAACTTCACAATCTCTTTGAAAAATAGCTCAACCACATGTGATGCATCATTGGTCTTGTTGCATGCAATAAAATGTGCCATTTCAGAGAATCTATCAACAACAACCATTATGGAAACCTTACCTCTTTGAGTTCTCAGCACGACTACAATGAAGTCCATGCTAAGGTCTTCCCAATGTTGATTAGGAATCGGCAATGGAGTGTACATCCCTGATTTGAAATGACTTTTGGCTCTATGACAAACTCCATATCTAGCCACTATGGTTTGCACATCCCCAAGCATCTTCAGCCAACAGAAATGCTCTCTAAGAACTTCCACTGTTTTGGTAACCCCAAAATGACCCACAGGCCCTCCTCCATGTACCTCTCTCACAAGAAACTCCCATGAGGCATACCTAGCTTGTTGCCCTTGAACAAAAATCCATCTTGGACCATATAATCTTCAAAACTACCCTTAGTACACTTAGTAATGATTACGACAATTTCTTCATCTTGCTTGTGATGCTCCTTCATCATGCTAAACCCAAGTACTCTTGCATCCAAAATGGAAAGGATGGAGCACCTTCTTAACAAAGCATCAGCCACCATATTCATGCTCCCTTGCTTGTACTTGGAAACAAATGAGAAAGATTGAAGAAACTCAACCCATTTGGCATGCCTAGAGTTCAACTTATGTAGCCCATTGATGAACTTGAGAGCTTGGTGATCCGAATGAAGCACAAATTGTTTAGGCCTTAAGTAGCGACTCCAATGATCTAATGCCCTAATAATGGCATAGAACTCCTTATCATAAGTGCTACATTTCTTCTTAGACTCATTGAGCTTCTCACTAAAGTATGCTAACGGCCTCTTGTCTTGAGTAAGGATTGCCCCTATTCCAACTCCACTAGCATCACACTCAACCTCAAATACTTTGTTAAAATCGGGTAAAGCTAGGATATGTGCTTCACAAAGCTTCTTCTTTATTACTTCAAATGCCCCACTTACCTCTTTTGTCCACTCAAAATTTCCTTTCTTTAAACACTTAGTGATGGGTGACATAACAGTAATAAAATTGGGCATGAATCTCCTATAGAAAGAAGCTAAACCATGAAAACTCTTTACTTCACTAATGGTTATAGGTTCAGGCCAGCTCCTTATTGTTAGAGTAGGTGCCCTAGAGCCAATCAATTATTATGGAATTGACTCTTTGTAATAATATTTATTAATCAATAAAAGGCATTATCTACTATATCATGTAAACCATAGTTGTATGTATTGATATATGTCCTTAGAATGGTAAAACCGTGACGAGGGTATCAAGTGTTTCGAATCTTGATAGTGAAAACCCAATGAGCACATATGGTGGCCATTCAAGAAATGTTTGTACCCCTAGCATTATTCTAACCAAGGGCACAGATAATATTGTAACACTATCATAGTGTTGAACGACCCTGCTGAAAGGCAGTGATTGATCTCACTTGTTAAGGTTGTTTGCTGACAACCTGGTGCAACACACAGGTGCTTGTTGTAGGCAAGTTCACTGGACTGACCCACCAAATGATTCCATATAGATGGTAACCCCAATGTCTATGGAACAAATCCTCTAACGAATGGTGGTGTATGTGATCCTTAGACTTGAGGTTACCAGAGCGCCTTGTGCACCGATCGGTGTAGTTTGACACTAGCCCAATGCATTTCTATTCAGAGCTACAAATACGGTAGTGATTGGCTACATCGAAGAGTGTATCAAGACTATGGTTGATCAACAGAGGATTCATCACTCTCGGGTACGGGAAAAGTTATCTCATAGCGCAATTCAATTAATGACAATGACAGTAAATCTGTGATCACTGCGGGATTGAGTTGTTGCTCAATCTAATTTATTATTCTGGTCATTGTTCTAGTAATTGAATATAAATATATCGAGGATAACTAAGGTTGACACTATTTCTATACCTCAATCTAGATGAGATAACAGATGATGAAAGGTTTTGATTGCACAGTAACCATATCGTTGACAGGTAGCAATTTCGCTGAATCCGAATCTATTGGGTGGCTATAATGCCTTGCTAGGGGCCAATCCTGGTGGTGAGCTGTCGTAGGCACCCATAATTAAAACCCTAAAAATACACATAGTAGTGTGAGTAGGGATCGTTCCCATGGAGAGTGTTTAGCCGAGTTTTATGTTACATGAACCAGTATGGGGGGGATTTGAGTAAAAACAGAAACAATTTCAGGAAAAGAAATTCAACCTAAATTACCGAAATCAATCAAACTAATGAAACTTGGTCTAACTCAACATCCACCATCGGAATCTTACAACTGATCATTGATGCAAAAATAAATGAATTCTTACTTTGAGTATTCACCGTTGGAACTATTTTCCTATCTCTCCTTAGTTGTAATTAATTAGGAAACAAGCGATCTAATTAATCTTACTACTAAACAACCCTAGACAAGCGCTAAAGATTTAATCTAGTGGCAGCCTTAAGACCTAGAGAGATCGATGAAGCTGAACAACACAAACACAAGCAGTTGTATTTAATTCAGTCAAATGTTCTTCTTAAGACTTAATAATTCCTGACGCAGCAACTCTTAAACTAATTACTTCACAGTTAAAGGATCAAACAATTATGGATTTGATATCTAACTTGTAGTAGTTGCAACAAATAATAAACAGTAGGCATCCTAGTAATTAAACCAACAATCATGACATATGCATAGAAGAACATCCATACTCAAAACATAATAACATTAAAATTAGATTAGATCTCACAATTTTATTGATTCCGAGCCCTCCGTTTCCTTCGACCAAGTTCTAAAAGTTTAGCCGCTCATGGCCATAATCAAACTCAAAGAGAAAATTCCAAAAGAGAAAAAAAGAGGCGTGTGGTATTCTCAATCTGGTCTCTTTCTCCTTTTAAACAATCCCTTTCAAATCTTTTAATCCACTAAATCTCTTAAAATATCTAATATCCTAAAATAACATTTATCCTAATCTGATTCTGATTAATTGAAAATAAAATAAAGTCCTAAATAAATAGGAAAGTGGTGTGTCCAGCCGTAACTTGCGTGCAACAGGTCTTCAATCTTCCAATAATAAATTGCCTCTTTAACTTGCATGGCAAGGCGGAATGTTCCAGAACATCGGCAGTGCAAGTCGTCAACTTCACCCAATCATAACCTTTATGTAGTAGTTCTCTCCAAACTCAAAAATTAAGGTTATAGTATATTTCTTAGGGTTCCACAACATTTTGAATCATCTCAATCAGAGCTGGATGAGAGAGTTATGCCCAAATTACGAAGCTGTCAAAACTATCTGAATTCACCTAATTAGTTTTCGTTTTGCATTTAACGCCTCCATTTGCATCCTAAATCAAATAGAATATAATGAGTACATTAGGCAACACTAAGTATAAAACTAGACATTAAGGGGGGGTAAATATGACATTTTGCATTCTCATCAAATTCCCCCCACCTTGCTTTTGCACGTCCTCGGGCAAACTAATTCAAACAAACATACACACACTCAAGTCATATCAAGAACCACCATCATGATGCATAAGCAACATATTTTATCCATGCTATTCATACCTAACTTAGGCAGCAACAAAATAAAATAAAGTAGAGTTAATGACATTCATCTCTCTTCATCATTTTCCACAATTACTCTCAATTAGTCCATGCAACAGGAAACTAATCACAACCATTCATGTACAACTCACCTCTCAACTTTTTCCTCAACTGTTTCTCTTACTACTACAAACTGGGTAGCAACCTAGGGATATTTTTTTTTTTCTGTTTTGAAAAAGAATGAGTGCATTTTATGCTCCATCTCATTTCATGGTTTTTTATGAGTGAGTGTTTTTATGCTCCATCTCGACTCCACCACATACCTTTCTTTTCTTTTCCTATTTGCTTAAACCCAAATTTAGGACTAGCTTAGAGAACAATTTTCTTTTTTTCCTTTTAAGGTTGTTATACACTCATCAATCATGCTTCGTCACCAAGTTTACACAACTTCTCAAGACATATTGTTTCAAAACTACAAAGATTCAAATATGATTAACTCTATTTTTGAAATATTGCTAACATCCTAGTCAAGGAATGCTCATAACAAAGTCAAGTTACTATTTCATGCATCACTAGACGTTCAAAGATATGACTTAAAGCATAAACCTTCCTAAAAACAAAAAGCTATTTGTTTTTTTTATTTTTTTTTTTGAAACAGATTAAACACAACCTAAATCCCCTCCCCCACACTTAAAACTGACATTGTCCGCAATGTAAGATGAAATGCAAAGAAAAGGAAAAATAACCAAATTTAAAATGCGAGAATAAGAAAAACAACTCCCCTTGTTTGCCTCCCAAGCAGCGCCTTTGTTTATTGTCGTTGGCTTGACTCAAGGTTGTCCTCTTCAAACAGTATAAATCAGATCCTCAAGTCCATTCTTGCCACATTTTCTTCTTGAAAACCTTCATAAAAGTCTTAAGTCTATGGCCATTCACCTTGAACACTTTAGAAGTTGCTAAACTTTGATTTCAACACACCACGAGAAAAACATTAGTAACAACAAAAGGTCCAATCCAACGAACGAAACTTACCGAAAACAAACGAAGCCGTGATGGTATAAGAACTTTTTGACCAACTTTAAACTCCTTCCTAGAGTCATCTTGTCATGAAAAGCCTTTGTCTTTTCCTTGTAATCCTTGCACTCTCATAAGCATCATTGCGAATTTCCTCTAACTCTTGTAGTTGCACTTCCTGTGTTCTCCACTTTCATCCATCTTCATGTTGAAACTCTTGATTGCCCAATAACCTTGTGTTCTAACCACTGGAAGAGGCATGCTTTCCCAACACCAACCGAAAGGTGACATACCAATGGGCGTCTTATATGCAGTCCTATACGCCCCAAGGCATCATCCAAACACAAACTCTAGTCTTTTTCTACTTGGATTGATTGTCTTCTCAATGATGGACTTATCTCTCGATTTGAAACTTCCACTTGTCCACTAGTTTGCAGATGATAGGCATAACACCTTGTGGGTCACACGATACTTTCTTAGCAAAGCCTCCACAGTTCATTGCAAAAGTGAGTGCCTCGATCACTTATTAGAGCTCTTGGAATTCCAAACCTGCAGAATATGTTAGACTTGATAAATCTGCAACACTTTGAATCATCATTCCTAGTACTTTAGCTTCCACCCATTTTGAGACATATCACCAGCAAACAAATATAAACATAACCAAAATACAGGAAAACGGTCCCATGAAATCGTGCCCCACATCAAAAATTTCGCAAATATTATGGGGTTTGTGGCATCTCATTCCTTTGGGATATATTACCTGTCTTTTGACAATTATCACATGACTTACAAAAAGAATTGATCTTGAAATAAGACGGCACTAGAAACCACATTCTAGCGCTTTTCTCACTATCCTTTTAGCTCCAAAGTGACCTCCACATGCATAAGATAACAAAAGGTGAGAATGAAATAATTTCATTTTCATGAATGCCACCTTCTTATTACTTGATCTGCACAATGCTTCCACAAGTAGGGTCATCCCCCACATTATATTGGCATCACTCTTGATCGTATCTCTTTGAGCCCTAGACAAACCAGGAGGTAGATATTAGTAACCAA
>NW_022196837.1:60000-94721 GCF_008641045.1 Pistacia vera
AGTATCCAAAAGTCATTAAGCAAAGAGATACACTCAATCATGAAATTAAAACTCAAAGTAAATCAATTCATATAATTTGAATCATTGTATCAAGCTTACATCAACCCTAGCTAAACAACTCAGTTCATACTCAAAACAAAATAAAATAACAAAAACCAACTGAATCAAGATTCATCATGAAAAACAAGTAAAAGATGGAGAAATTTTCTCTAATTTGAAGCCTAAATCTTCAATAATCTTCTCCTTCCATGAGCTGCCTGCCAAATGACGAATCAAGACTATTTTTCTTTCCTTTTCGCTCTAATTTATACCTCTTTCACTTAAGGATCAAGCCCTAGCAAGCCAAAACGCGTCGTTTTATTTTTACAACTGATGCAGGTTTCGCCGAGGTGAGGATCTTTGGGCCAAATTTGAGCATGATAGAGTCTGAATCTGGAAAATTGTAAACATATGAATGTAGCCCTTTAAATTATATTCTAGTCGTTCAAGAATCACAATCAGAGGTCACATCTCAAGTTATGGCAGAAATATGGAAGCACGTCCAAAGACGTTTTTCTTCAGTTCCCACATACTTTTCACGACTTCAATCCAAGTTTTCATCATTTTCCAGTCAGAATTAGGAAAAACCCAAACATGAAAGTTGTAGCTCTTCTTCTTAGCTTTCCAAAGCTTCTAAATTCAGGTCATTCTGAGTTTCCAAGCTCAAGTTACACATTTACGCTCAAAACTGTCATTTATGCTAAAAATCATCGTTTAGGCCTGCAAAGACAAATTAATAGAATTAGGTAGAAATTATGGCCCAAATTGTATGAAAAGTATCCTAATCCTATCAAAATTCAATGCAAAATCATAGTGTAAAATATGATTATCAAATACCCCCAACTTAAGATTTGATCGTCCTCGAGCAAAAAGGAATAAAACTCAAAGAAGAAAAGCAACAAACAACTAAAAACACAAAACACAAAACTAAAAATGAACAAACAAAATTAGACTCAAACTCAACACAAGAATTGCCTAGAATTTATGCCAGCCTATAAGGTTGTTGTAAAATTATTACTAGAAATGTTAACACTCCAAGAAGTTATAAGTTGCATCGACTATCTTTTTTAATTAGTCCCCGAGTAGGTGATCCCCACTTCGGTCCACATTCCGACTTCCCAGATTATTTATGAAAAAATGTAAAGTTTATCAAATGGTCAGACTCCATAAGCCTAAGTATGGAGCTACCTCCACTAATGTAGACTAGACATGGCTAAGGATCAAAAGGTCTTTGCAAGCTTGTAACGTTGGCTCGGGTAGTGGGCTCCAAGGAAAGATATGATAACAAAGTAAGAGAACTCGGTTTTCCTCATGCAAACACTAAGAGCTAAATCAATCTCCCTTTCTTTCTCAACCACCAATCAAGTATCAACCATTTTACAACCCTCAAACTTGTGCATTTCTTATTTTGATTTTGAATCGAACTAAAGAAATTTTTTTTTCTTCATTTTTTTTTTTGAAATTAACAAATATTTACAACACCATTGAGGTCTCTTGCCCCTTCTTCGTGCCATTTTTGCAACCCCGGACTTAAGATTTTGGTCCATAAGTATTCACCACACCTCCAAAGATCTTTTGTGTCATACATTAGATCCATATTCTCCTAAAGGGTATAATAAAGTGTTTAGGGTATAGGGATTGGACAATTTTTTTGTTTGCAAGGAAAATAAGGCAATGATAATCTCATAAGGCTCAAATGGGTGACTAGGGAAAGATTCATTCATGGGTCGGCTGGAAACGCTTAAACGTTCTAAAAAATGCCTAAATCATTTCCTCAACAATGTCTATCCTAGAATTTCGCCTCAAGCACTTCTCTACTATGTTCTAGAGTCCACCAACATTATCAAGACTTCACCTAACCACATAAAATGTTTTTAAGCATGCCGAAAAGTGAAAATGGTGGTTGAACCACTCAAAAACCTCAAGCTAAATCAACGTCAACCAACCTAAACTTGAAGCAATGCTTAACATTTTCCAAGAATAACATCCCAACAATTCTAGTTTCATCATGGACTTATGCAATTCATCTAGGCAACAACGCACAACACACACTAAAACAATAACAATCAAGAACTTAAAACAAAAAGAAACACACAACAAACTAAACACACAATTCCCAAAATTTTCCTACCCCCAAACTTAAAATGACATTGTCCCCAATGTCATATCATGCACATCAAGGAATAGAAAAAAAAGAGTAAAGGTTACGAGATACTCCCCTGATTAATCCGTAAAGGCCGATTTTGTGCAAAATCCTGGCTTCCATTCCTTGGCTTCCTCTCTCATCATCTGTCAAACAATTGGAAATCTATGGTGCCAAATATGTTGACACCCTCACCATTAATATGAAGAATTACATCTTAATCTCAACCTATTGAACTAAACCTAAAATCTAAACAAAACAAATAAAAGCTAAAAACTAGGAAATCACACCAATTCCTACTTACAAAACATAAAGAAATAAAAGCAAAAACTAAAAAGAAAAGTGCTTCAGGCTTCAATCTTCTTCACTTCTTCTCTTCACACAACTCCCAAATTTGGTAAAAGCACTTCAACACAACAAACCCAACTTGCTCAACACCAAATCAAATCAAAATCAACAATTTCTACACTCCACAATCAACTCAATCCTCAATTTCTCAACCAACATCCACAATCAACAAATTCAAGCAATTTTTCTCACAAAACAAATCCACAATTGAAAGTGAACAAATAAATTGCATAAAAACTCTTAACCTTACCAAACCCAAGCTTTCCAACCTTCAATTGCTCCAATTTCATTAAAAATCACAAAGAAAGCTCCAAATTTTCAAAACCTAGGGGTTGCTAAAAATTTCTTCAAAATGGGTTAAATTGGGGCAATTGAAAGGTGCTGATTGTTTAAAGAGGTAAGGGAGTGGAATGGTGCAAGAATTTTGAGGGAAAAAGGTGAGAAATTGAAGAGAGACAAAGAAATTCTTTGGAGGCTAGGGTTTGAAATCGCAAAAATGGAGAGTGAAGGTGGGTTAAAAAAAATTCTCAGGTTTCGCCACGACGAAGTTCTTCGTTCAACATAAATAAAAACCCAGGTTTCGCTGCGGCGAAGACAAATTCTTCGCCAAGCCGAAAAATACAGAAGTTGTATCATTTTTCAGGTTACTTCGCCCCGGAGAAGAACAATCTTCGCCGCGGTGAAGTCTAGGACTTTTCAACTTCATTTTCATATAACGTGCTTCGCCGTGGCGAAGTTTGGAGCATTTCTTTCCTTTTCCTTAGCTTCAAACTTCACCTGAAACACCACAAAAACCATAAATTAAACAATTCAAAATCATAAGAAAACTAAACAAATTCAAACAGCAATGAAATGAAAAACAATTGAAAAGACTTGGGTTGCCTCCCAAGAAGCGCTTGTTTATAGTCGGAAGCTCGACTTTCCCATGGTCCTTCGTCAATCCGGATCCTTGTGGGTTGCTTCACTTCCCATTGCCACCTCTTGGTCTTTCCTTTGGAATTTCGAACATTCTCATAAGCATCTTTTCGGAACTCAAATTCGTATATGCGTACTTGAGATGAGATGGTGATTGGTTGAGTCCAATGTTTGGAGTCTCTTCCTACACCATTTTGACTTGTGCGCATTTACACCAAATTCCTCAAATTGTTCCTTGTGAGGTGAGTTGCTTGGTTGAAATTCCCTAAGTATCTTGCACACCTTTCCGCTTTGAGATTTTCCTCTTCATTAGTCTTGTCTTCATGTTCTTCCAATTTCCTTCATTATGAGGTTGCTCCAACACTATACCTCTCCTCAATGTTATGACATTTAATTGTTCTTTAGAATATGTGACTGTTGTGCTCGGCTAAGAACCTTGAGATCTCTCTATCAATTGTCAACCAATTGCCTCACTTGAACCTCCAAATTTTGAATGGACACTCCTTGATTTCTGAAGTTTGAGCGTGTCTCATTCATAAACTGTGGTTTCTTGTATGAACTCTTCGAATATATCTTCCAATTTTGACACTCTTTGCTCACATGGTTGATAATTCACCACTGGTTGATGGTTGGCACTGTCCTTTGATTTGATTAACTGCTTTAATTGCTCCAGACAAATTTGGGTGATTCCCCCAACCAAGATTGTAAGCATTGGAGAAAGAGTCACTTTGCAGCCTTTGTGAACTAACCATGTAATTCACTTGCTCGGTTGTTGAGAAGAATAACTGGTTTCCATCTTGGCTTCCACACTCCCATGGTTTCCTGCACAAAATTCACAATTATAAAAGGTGAGTGAATAGAATTTACATTCATACCTCCCAATTGGCTTTCAAGTGATGCAATTTGTGCAGATAATGTGGCGATCACATCGACTTCATGTAGACCCATTGTTTCTCTCAGCATTGCTCTCTCATTAGGTCTTTGGTAGTTATTGTTGGCCATCAGCTCAAGCAATTCATAAGCATCTTCTGGGTCTTGTTATTTAAGGCTCTACCTGCTGCCACATCTACCATCGTTTGAATATTTGGTAGCAACCCATTGGAAAATGTTTTGGACTTGTCTCCAAAACGGTAGATCATTATGTGGACAATTCCTTACAACTCCACGTACCTCTCCCAAGCTTCATATAGTGATTCATCGTTGCCTTGCACAAAAGAGGTAATGTCATTTCTCATACTAAGACTATACAATATTTACAATTAACTACAAAAATGAAATAAAAGCTTCAATTCAGCACTACACTAGATGTATCAATATTATAATCAACTATCCCCGGCAACGGTGCCAAAAACTTGATGCTTGATTTCATAAACTGCAAATGTAGCAAGTATACTAGTCGCACAAAGTAATAAAGTGATAAGTAGAGTATCGTTCCCACGAGGATAGTGTTACTAAGTACCGATTTCCCTAGTTTAAGTCCTAATTAAAGCAACAATAAATTGGATTGATGGAAAATTAACAACTAAATACAATTCAAAATAAATGAATGAAAATGAAATTAAAGCAAAACCCAAAACTTAACTAATTAAACAATGCTAAAAAAATGCTAGGTGTTGATTTCACCTAGATACGCTAACCCAATCATAGAATCTTATACCCAAGTTCTAATTCTTGATTAAAAATCGAATTCCCTAAGTTGTAAACAAACCTTCTCAGGCTACATTTCCCTACTTATCCCTATTAGCTTCCGCACCTAACAAATTGAAGATATAGTTCAAAGTCTTTTAAGCTTTATAATTCTATCTAGATTTCATAGATCGCTAAACCTATCTCTAGCATTTGCTAATCTACGGTATTTATCCCAAGAGGCACAATCACAAATCACTTCTCAGTCTCATTATGAACAACACACATTTGAATGGTGATCAACATCCAAAAGTCATTAAGCAAAGAGATAAACACTCAATCATGAAATTAAACCCAAAGTAAATCAATTCATATAAATTTGAATCATTGTATCAAGGTTAACTCAAACCCTAGCTAAACAACTCGTTCATACTCAAAAACGAAATAAATAACAAAAACCAATGAATCAGCTTCATCATTGAAAAACAGCAAAAGATGGAGAAATCTTCTCTAATTTGAAGACCAAATCTCAATAATCTTCTCCTTCCATGAGCTGCCTCCCAATGACGAATCAAGACTATTTTTCTTTCCTTTTCGCTCTAATTTATACCTCTTTCACTTAAGGACTAAGCCCTAGCAATCCAAAACGCTCGTTTTATTTTTACACTGATCAGGTTTCGCCGCGGCGAGGATTTTCGGGCCAAATTTGAGCATGATAGAGTCCAATCTGGAAAATTGGTAAACATATGAATTTTATCCCTTTAAATTATATTTCTGGTAGTTCAAATAAGCACAATCAGAGGTCACATCTCAAGTTATGGTAGAAATACGGAAGCACGTCCAAAGACATTTTTCTTCAGTTTCCAACGTACTTTTCACGACTTCAAGCCAAGTTTTCACCCTTGTCCATTCAGAATTAGGAAAAAACCCAAAAAATGAAAGTTGTAGCTCTTATTCTTAGCTTTCCAAAGCTTCTAAATTCAGGTAATTCCGAGTTTCCAAGCTCAAGTTACACAATTTATGCTCAAAACTGTTATTTATGCTAAAATCATCGTTTAGGCCTGCAAAGACAAATTAATAGAATTAGGTAGCAATTATGCCGCAAATTGTATGAAAAGTATCCTAAATCCTATCAAAATTCAATGCAAAATCAGTGTAAAATATGATTATCAGAGTGTCTAGCCGAGTTTAATGTTACTGGAACAAGGCTGGTAGAGAGGGGGGGGGGGGGGGGGTTGGGTTTGAGTATAAACAAAAACAATTTCAGGAAAAGAAATTCAACCTAAATTACCGAAATCAATCAAAATAACGAAACTTGGTCTAAGTCAACATCCACCATCGGAATCTTACAACTGAACATTGCTGCAAAAATAAATCAATTCTTACTTTGAGTGTTCACCATTGAAACTATTTTCCTATCTCTCTTTAGTTGTAATTAATTAGGAAACAAGCGATCTAATTAATCTTACTACTAAACAACCCTAGACAAGCGCTAAAGATTTAATCTAGTGGCAGCCTTATGACTTAGAGAGATCGATGAAGCTGAACAACACAAACACAAGCGGTTGTATTTAATTCAGTCAAATGTTCTTCTTAAGACTTAATAATTCCTGACGCAGCAAACTCTTAAACCTTAATTACTTCACAAGTTAAAAGGATCAAACAATTACGGATTTGATATCTAACTTAGCAGTAGATTGCAACAAATAATAAAATAGTAGGCCTCTTAGTAATTAAACGCAACAATCATGACAATATGCATAGAAGAACATCCAATACTCAAAACATAAATTCAACATTAAAAAATTAGATTAGATCTCACAGTTTTATTGATTCCGAGGCCTCCGTTTCCTTCGACCAAGTTCTAAAAGTTTAGCCGCTCATGGCAATAATCAAAACTCAAAATAGAAAATTCCAAAAGAGAGAACAGAGAGGTGTGTGTGATATATCTCAATCTGGTCTCTCTCTCCTTTTAAACATATCCCATTCAAATCTTTTAACCTTACTAGATCTCTTAAAAATATTCTAATATCCTAAAATAACATTTATCCTAATCTAATTCTGATTAATTGAAAATAAAATAAAGTCCTAAAATAAAATAGGAAAGTGGTGTGTCCAGCTGTAACTTGCATGCAACAGGTCTTCAAATCTTCCAATAATAAATTGACTCTTTAACTCGCATGGCAAGGCGGAATGTTCCAGAACATCGGCAGTACAGGTGCGTCAACTTCAAGCCCGATCATAACCTTTATACAGTGAGTATCTCTCCAAACTCAAAACATTAAGTTATAGATATATTTCTTAGGGTTCCAAAGCATTTTGAATCATCTCAATCGGAGCTCGGATGAGAGAGTTATGCCCAGATTACGAAGCGATGTCAAAAATGTCTGAATTCACCTAATTAGTTCTGTTTTGCATTTAACGCATCCATTTGCATCCTAAATCAAAATAGAATAACAAGGAGTACATTTAGGCAACAAATAAGTATAAAACTTAGACATTAAGGGGGGGCAAATATGACATTTTGCATTCTCATCACTTGGTCTATTTGTAGTAAGATGATTAATTGGTGTTAATCGTGATACTATTCACTGCCGGTATGATGAGGAGCATACGAGTCACACACATAGAAGATAATTTAAGAATCAGTTTGTGCAAGGGGCATTTTCTTCTTCTAGGGTGAAAAGGTATTTTGGTAATCTCATAGTGCAATTAAATTTGTTGAGGTTGTTGCCTATATTTAATTTGATGTTAAAATTAAATAAGTGAAATTATATTTAAATATACGTATACATATATTTAAATGAATTATTATAATTATTAAATGTTAATATATTTTATAAATATATTAATTGAGTTTAATTAAAATAAATATCATGATTGGGAGTGTTGGGACATAAAGGCTGATTGGGTCGGAGCCCAAGCCTATTCCTCATTAGAGCAATCAGATTGCGTATCAAATCCCAAATCGCACGTATCAGATCTCTCAGATATTGCGGTTAGATCTCTCTTATCATACGAATCAGAACTCTCAGACTGCGTAGTAGGATCTCTCAGATCGTTCAGATCGTGCACATCAGATCTCTCAGATTGCGCATATTAGAGCTATCAAATCTTACCCATTTGATCTCTCAGATCATGCGGTCAGATTTGTCAGATCATACGCATCTATGCTCATAGATCACACAGCCAGATCTCTCAGATTGTGTGCATCAGAGCTCTTAGAACTGCACGGTCATAGCTCTCAGATTGCTTGCATCAGATCTCTTAGATCGCGTAGTCAGTTTGCTCAGATTACGTGTATCACATTCTCAGATCGCGCGTATTAGAGCTTTTAAATTGTGTAGCCAAATCTATAAGATCGTCTGGTTAGATCTCTCAGATCATACGCATAAGAGCTCTTAGGTCACGCAACTAGATATCTTAGATTGCATGGCCAGATCTCTCAGATCTCGCAGTCAGATCACTTAGATCACGTGCATAAGAGCTCCTACATTGCGCGGCCAAAACTCTTAGATTGCGCGCATCACTTCTTTTAGATGCACGGCTATATCTCTCATATTGTGCGATCAAATCTCCCAGATCGGACTCATCACAGGCGCAACCAGATCTTATTGATCACACGGCCAAATTTCTTAGATCGTACGCATTAAAGATCTTAGATCGCGCAGCTAAATCTGTCAGATTGCACGTTCAAATCTTTCAGATTCTATGTAATAGATCTCTCGAATCACGCACATTAGAACTCTCAGATCGTGTACTCATATCTCTTAGATCATGCGGTCATATCTCTTAGATCGTGCGTATCAGATCTATCAGATCACGTGCATCAGTTGCCCCAAATCACTCGTATTAAAGCTCTTAGATAGCGCGCATCTGATCTCTCAGATCATACCCGTCAAAGCTCTCAGATCCTACAACTAGATTTCTCACATCGTAATCTCTCAGATCGTACACATCAGAGCTCTCAGATCATGCTGCTAGAACTCTTAGATCGCACGGTCATATAACCTAGATTGGACGCATTACATTTCTTATATCACGTGCATTAGAACTTTCAAATCACGTAGACGGATCTGTTAGATCGTGCGATTAGATCTCTTAGATCATACGCATAAGAACTCTCAGATCACGTAGTCAGATCTCTCATATCGTATTCATCAGAGCGCTCAGATCAAGTGGCCAAGTCTTTCATATCTCGAGGCCAGCTCATTTAGGTCGCATGCATAACAACTCTCAGATTGCGCAGCTAGATCTCTCAGATTGTACGGTTAGATCTCTTAGATCAAGCGCATCAGAGCCCTTAGATCATGCAGCCATATCTCTCAGATTGTGCAGAGATCGGATGCATCACAGCTCTTAGATCGCGCGACCATATATCTTAAATCACGCGCATCAAATCTCTCAAATCACGCAAATCAAAGCTCTCAGATCACGCATCAAGTTCTCTTAGATCATACAATCAGATCTCTCAAGATCAGATGCGTCACAATTCTCAAATCACACTCATCAGAGCTCCAGATCGTGCGACCATATTTCTCACATCATGCGGTTAGATCTCTCAAATCAAACGTATCAGGGCTCTCAAATCACGGGACCAATTCTCACAGAATACACGCATAAGATCTCTTAGATTGCGCGCATCATATCTCTCAAATCGCGCTCTCTAAAGCTCTTAGATCGCATAGCTAGATCTCTTCAATCGCGTGGTCATATTTTTTATATCGTACGCATTAGAGCTCTCAGACCCAGATCTGTAAGATTGCATGTTCAAATCTCTTAGATTGTGCAAATCATAGCTCCCAGATCGTGCGCATCAGAACTCTCACATCGCATATTAGAGCCTCTACGCCGTGCTCATCAAAGCTTGCAGATCGCACACATCTGATCTCTCGGATTTTGTGCGTCAAAGCTCTCAGATCATCAGCCCAGATCTTTTAGATCATGTGGTTAGATCTGAGATTGTACGCATAAGAGCTCTTAAATTGCACGATCAGATCTCTCAGATCCGTATTCATCAGAGTTCTCATATCGTACGATAAGATCTCTCCGATTGTATTCATCAGAGTGCTCAGATCGAGCGCCTAGGTCTCTTAGATCTCGCGGTCAGATCACTCAGATCACGTGCATAAGAGCTGCTAGATCGTGAGGCCAGATTTCACAGATCGCGCGGTTAGATCCCTTAGATCGCGTACATCAGAGCACTTAGATTATACGGCCATATCTCTCAGATCGGATGAATCACAACTCTTAGATCGCGCGACCATAGCTCTTAAATTACGCGACCATATCTCTTAGATCGCGCGCATCAGATTGTCAAATCATGCACATCACAACCCTCAGATTGTGCATCAGCATCTCTCGGATCGTACGATCAGATGTCTCAGATTGAATACATCACAGCTCTTAAATCATGCCCATTAGACTTTCAGATCGTACGGCTAGATCTCTTAGATTGTGCGGTCAGATCTCTCAAGTCGGACTCATCACAACTCTCAAATCGTATGGCCAAATATGTCAGATTGCACGCATCAGATCTCTCAAATCACGTGCATCAGAGCCCTCAGATCGCACATCAAGATCTGTTAGATTATACGATTAGAGCTCTTAGATCGGATGAATCACATCTCTCAAATCATGCCCATCAGAGCTTCCAGATCGCGTAACCAGATCGTGTAACCAGATCTCTCAGATCATGTGATCGGATCTCTCATGTCGGATGCATCAGATCTCTCAGATCGCGTAGCTAGATCTCTCAGGTCGGATGCATCACATCTCTTAGACCGCGTGGCCTGATCTCTTAGACTACGATTTGGATCTACCAGATTGTGCGCATCAGAGCTCTCACATCTCATATTATAACCTCCAGACCGCGTGAATCAAAGCTCGCAGATTGCACACATCAGAGCTCTTAGATCGTGCACCCAGATCTCTCAAATCGTGCAGTCTGATCTCTCAGACCGTTCGCATCAGAGCTCTCAAATCATGCAGCCAAAACTCTAATCACATGCACCACCGTTCGTTAGAGCATTTGTTCCATAGACACTGGGGTTACCATCTGTAACACCCCACTTGAGCTACATACTTAAGATCTGCTGTATTACTTAAAGGATTCACTGTTTCAGCTTCAATTGAGTTTGTATGTTGTATTGGTTAAGTGTTTGCCTTGGTTTGATTGAAATTTGGTGAAGTTTGGAAATTCGAGCTTCGCCAGGGCGAAGAAGAAGGTTTGCCACGGCGATGAGGAGCTGCACCCACAGGTAGGCTCTGCCGTGTTTCGCCGGGGCGACGTATTGTTCTTCGTCGCGGTGAAGAGCCTAACAAAAAGTTTCTTGAGTTTTCTAGAGAATTCTTCCTTTAGGGCACAATGACCTTTCTACCCCTAATTAGTAGGAAAAGTGGGGAGTAAAATGTAAGGAAATTTAGTAGAGATTGTGTTTGGATGAGGGTGTATTGGTAAAGAATCAAAGGATATAGATGGAATTTCTAAGGAAGGGCAAGGGCAAAATGGGAAATGATGATTATAATATGAGCTAAAAAGGGTTAAGTGTAGAGAAACCCATTAATTCATCCATTTCCACCGCCTCTTCCATTCTCTAATTTCTCTCAATTTCTCCATCCAATCTTCCAAGATTTCTAAGGAGTTTAGAGAGCTTTTGGGAAATTTTTGGTAGAGATTTCATCTAAAGCATACTAAAGGTAAGGATTCTTGCTTTAGATATTGATTTGCTTGTATATAGTATTTGAAGCCTCATGGTTTTATGGTTTAAAGGTGTAGAGAAGGGACAAGGTACTAAGGAGAGTCTTAGTGGAACCTCCCCATTAAAGGTAAGTAAATCCAAATAAATTGAGATTTAAGAATTCATTTGAGTAAAGATTGTATATGTATGTATTATGCTGGTTGAGAGATTGAGATGTTAAGTATTTATCTATGTTGATATTGAATATAATTGAGTTATGAGAAGTGTTGTGAGCATGATGATGAGTTGAGTTGATTGAAGTTGGAGGGAGTTTTGAGCAAACCCTATGTAACGCCCCACTTGAGGTACGTAGCTAATGTTTCTTCTTTTGCTCTTAATTGAGCGATTTATTGTATTATGTTTGGTTGGCCTTTGATTGAGTGGTATGTTGAATACTTGCCTTGAAATTGGTTGAAAATAGAAGAAGTTTAGTGTTCCAGGCTCTCCGGGTGAAGAAAAATCTTCGCCGCGGCGAAGAGGTGTTGAAGCCACGGGGAAGCTGTGGAAATTTCGCCGCAGCGACAGAAGCTTCTTCACCACGGCGACGGCCGACCAAAATGTTTGTTAAGTTTAGATATTTTCTTCCTAAGGGCAATTTGACATTCTACCCCTAATTAGTAGGAAAAGTGGGGAGTAAATGTAAGGAATTTACTTGGAGAATATGTTAATATGGGGATGTGTTTGTAATGAATCAAAGGATATAGATGGAATCTCCTAGAAGGAGTAAGGGCAAAATGGGAATGCTTGTGCATAAATTGTATTAAAAGGAATTAAGTCATTGCAAACCCTTCATTCTTCTTCTCCACCGCCACTCTCCTTTCTTACTTCCTCTCAATTTCTCTTTCATTTGTTCAAGGATATTTAGAGGGCTTTTGGAGTGATTTGGGGTAGAAAATCAATCTAAGGCATCCTAAGGTAATGATTCTTGCTTTGGATGTGAAGTTTTGTGAGATGTTATGTATATTTGAATATTGAGGTCTTTTGGTTGACTTGTTTAATTGTTTAAAGGGTAGAGAAAAATCAAGGAAACCAAGAGAAAGGAAGAGCTAGTGAGATCTCTCCATCATAAGGTAAGTAAACCCCAACCCAAGTAGAGATGTGAGAACTTTCTTGAATAAAGAGTTAATAGCAATTATGTGTGTATGTATATACATGTGATATGCTATGTTATTAAGATTTAAATGGAGATAATTATTGCTTTATGGTTGTTCATACACTTCAATTATGAGATGTGAGGTGTGGGTTGGGAATGTAGTTTGAGATGGAATTAAAGGATATTGAGAAATCCTTTTTGGCAGCGTTATTCTATGGCAGGATTTATGGCTATGTGAGGGAGTTTTCTCCCATTTTGGATGGTTAGAGAAAGACATAGAATTATTGTTATAGTAGAGTCTTGTTATGCACTTGAATTGTTTGATGAAATGCCTAATAGAGGTTTGAGTATGAGTAGTAAACCTTAATTCTTGCAACATTGCATGTTGGCATTTCATAAGTGTATTAGTGGAGATGAACCATCCATATGCATTATTTGTGCATTGAGAAGTGACTTAAGAAAGAGTAGAAAACTTTGTGTATGCACTTGCTTTATGAGTAGAGAACCTTGTGAATGCAACTACTCTACAGGTAGAGAGAATGAGAAGTGCTAGAGTAGAGATAGTTATTAGAAACGGGTTGATGCTTTGTGATCGTCACCCGATAGTCATTAGAAACGGGTTGATGCTTTATGATCGTCACCGAAAAGTCATGAGAAACGGGTAGGTGCTTTATGGTCTCCACCCAATAGTTATGAAAATCGGGTTGATGCTTTGTGATCCCCACTCGGTAGTCACTAAGAGCGGGTTGGTGCTATGTGAACTCCACCCGGCAATCATGAAGAGTGAGATGGTGTTGTGTGCCATCCGGCCATATCTCCGGTAAGATGAGGCCATAACGTTAGTAGAAAACAATAGAAAGAAAGTGTGAGAAAGGAATTACGAAAAATAGTTACGGGGATAGACAAATAGATGGTTTACTTACTGAGTATTATTTTGTGCTCACCCCGTCATTTTCCTTTGTGGATGCAGGATCTAGGTGATGATGCAGTCGGAGGGGCGTCAGCAAGCGAGGAGCAATAGCTACACTGTTTCCCCTATTTTTGTCTTTCAAATGGCATTTTGTAAAATAATATTTTTTGTGTATAAAAGACTTATTACATATAATAGAAAGAAAAGTTTTGAGCCCATTTTCTATTATTATTATGCAAACATTTTACTAGTTTACAGCAGTTGTTACATTTTTGGTATCAGAGCAAAGATTTTGGGATTGAACAGTGTACTATTCTCATCGCCATGACGTCCTATAACTGATTGTGTGAGTTAATTCTTTCCTTACAGTAATTGTTTCTCGAGTTGATTAGTGTGATTATTTTGTAGATGAGGCGTAGTTACCGAAAACGTGGTAAGGTTGTGGTGAATGAAGGAGAACCTTCTAACCCATCAGAGTCTACGCCCCTTCCCTTGGATGAAGCTAGAATTCGGGGAATTAGCAAGTCATGGCAGAAACCCAAGGGAGAGTTGAAACCCCCATACAGGTACCACCAGTTGAGAATGTCGAAAAAAGACAACCGGTACCTCCCCCAATGCAGAACAGAGTTGAACCGATTTACAGTCTTTCCAGTCAACATCAACCCTCAGAATTTAAGGGTACTACGGATCCAATAATAGCAGAATAGTGGTTTAGGTCCATAGAACGAGCCACAGGTTTATTTCCCATGACAGATCGGGAGAAGATCTGGTATGCGAGTTTCTTGTTTCGGGGTGATGCCCGAATTTGGTGGGAATTAATGGAAGAAACTCATGATGTGGCAACGATGACTTGGGAAGAGTTTAGGCAAGAGTTTGAGGCCGAGTATAGAACAGAGGACCAAGTTCATGAGAAGGTCCAAGAATTTATCAGCTTGCAGCAAGGGTCTAGTGCCGTGAAGGAGTACTCGGTGAAATTCAATTCTCTTGCAAGGTTTGCACCCAGAATAGTCAGTACTCCGACATTGAGAAGGGATAAGTTTGTGCACGGGTTGAAACCGTAGATAGCCCGGGATATAATGACAAGTTCTAATCCTCCTCGAACTTATAGTGAGGCTTTGAGGTGGGCAATGAAGGCGGAGATTTTTTAGAATAAAATTGCCCTAGTAGGATCCTCGACAGGAGGACCAAGTGAGCCACCCTCCGCCTTGCAGAGAGAGAAACAAGAAGGTGTAAAAGGTAAAGAAATGAAGAATCAGAAAAAGAAATTTTAGTATAGACAAAACAGAAGAGAGTGGAAGAATAAGCGGCCCCGGACAGAAGGGTTTCCTCTTTGCCCTAAATGTGGGAGGAATCACCTAGGAGAATGTCTGAGGGACCAGAGAGTGTGTTATAGGTGTTGACAGCCAGGGCACATGATGAGAGATTGTAAAGCTCCTCTTCCACCAACCGCACAGAGTTCAGGAGGTACTGTGAATGCCAGAGTGTTTACTGTGGCATAGGGGGAAGCAAAGGCCAGTCCATCAGTCGTTACTGGTCAGTTATTATTTCATTCAGTTCCTTTATATGCTTTAATTGATTCAGGAGCCATTCATTCGTTTATATCGTATGGGATGATTAAGAGATTAGGTTTGAAACTTGTTAGAGTGACTCAACCTATTAAGATAGAGTTACCCGATGGGGTTAGTGTTCTGACGTAAGAGATGTTGTTAAGAGAGTCCATGGTGATCCAGGGTAGAGAGTTAACAGTTGATTTACTAGTTTTTTATATGCCCTACTTTGATGTGATTTTGGCCATGGATTTCCTAGGGAGATATGGAGTGGAGATTGACTGTCGGAAAAAGAAAGTGAGATTTAATCTCGATAGTGGAGATAAGTTTAGTTTTGGAGAGGGCCATCAGTTGAGCATGCTGATTAGTAGTGTGAAAGCTAGGAAGATGTTGAGAAATGGGTGTTCAGGATAAATTGCCCATGTAGTGCAGAGTGGTGATGTTCCACAGCCAGAGATTCAGAGGGTGCCAGTTGTTCGAGACTTTCTAGACGTGTTTCCGGAAGAGTTACCGGGTTTGCCTCCAGAAAGGGAGGTAGAATTTAGTATCAAACTAGCATCAGGGACAACACCAATATCTAAAGCCCCTTATCGAATGGTCCCAACTGAGCTTCAAGAATTAAAGAAGCAACTCCAAGAGCTTTTAGATAAAGGCTTTATCCGACCGAGTCATTCTCCTTGGGGAGCCCCAATCCTGTTTGTGAAAAAGAAATATGGGTCACTACGGATGTGTATTGATTATAGGGAGTTGAATAAAGTTACAGTGAAGAATAAGTACCCACTACCCCGGATAGATGACCTTTTTGATCAGTTGAAAGGAGCGACAGTGTTCTCAAAAATTGATTTGAGGTCCGGGTATCATCAGGTAAGAGTGGTTGAGCAAGACGTGGCTAAGACTGCCTTTCGTACAAGATATGGGCATTATGAATTTGTAGTGATGCCTTTTGGCTTGACTAATGCCCCAGCAGTTTTTATGGACTTGATGAACAGGGTATTCCATGAGTATTTGGATCAGTTTATTGTTGTTTTCATTGATGAAATCCTGATTTATTCTAAGTCGAGGGAAGAACATGAGAAACACTTGAGATTAGTATTGCAGCGATTGAGAGAAAAGAAGTTGTGTGCTAAATTTTCTAAGTGTGAGTTTTGGCTTAATTAGGTGATATTTCTGGGCCATACTGTGTCGAAGGAAGGGATTTCGGTAGATTCGAGTAAAGTGTAGGCAATCCTTGAATGGCAGAAGCTGAGAACAGTGAAAGAAATCAGGAATTTCTTAAGCTTAGCAGGTTACTACCAGCGATTTGTAGCGAGATTCACCCAGTTCGCTAAACCGTTGACAGCTCTTACCAAATAGAAAACTCCTTTTGTCTGGTCAACAGCATGTGAAGAAAGCTTCCAAGAGTTAAAGAAGAGGTTAACAACAGCTCCTGTATTAGTGTTACCACAAGAGGGTGTAGATTATGACATTTATACAGATGCCTCTCTACAGGGACTTGGCGCTGTGCTGATGTAGTTAGGTAGGGTCATAGCTTATGCTTCTCGTCAACTAAAAGAGTACAAGACCAGATACCCTACGCATGACCTAGAGTTGGCAGCCGTGGTCTTTGCCTTCAAGATTTGGAGGCATTACCTTTATGGTGTAAAGAGTAATATCTACACCGATCATAAGAGTTTAAAGTACTTCTTCACTCAAAAGGAGTTGAATATGAGACAGAGAAGGTGGTTAGAGGTAGTTAAGGATTATGAATGTGAGATCAAGTATCAACCGGGAAAAGCCAATGTAGTAGCCGATGCCTTGAGTAGAAAAGCCTATTTATTCCAGCTTACCAAGCAGAAAGAGTTAATAGAAGAATTGTCTAAAGAACAAATTAAAGTGGTTCCAAGAAGAGTTACCAGTCTAGAGGTACTTACTTTACTGGAGGAAATCAGAGAAAAGCAAGTGGCCGATGAGTGGTGTCAGAAAATAGTTCAGCAAGTGCTTAAGGGCAAGACATCAGAGTTCTTTGTGAGAGATGGTGTCCTCTATTTCAGGAATCGGTTGTGCATTCCTCCGAATGAGGAGTTGAAACAAAAAATTCTTATGGAGGCTCATGACACACCGTACACTGCTCATCCGGGAGCAATCAAGATGTATCAAGATGTAAAGAAAGGCTATTGGTGGTAAGGTATGAAGAAAGACATTGCAAAGTTTGTAGCAAAATGTCTAACTTGTCAACAAGTGAAAGTAGAACACCAACGGCTGTTAGGGTTGCTTCAACCATTGAGTATTCCAGAGTGGAAATGGGAGAGCATTTCGATGGATTTTATCATGGGTCTCCCCAGAGTACAGAAAGGGTGTAATGCTATATGGGTGATTGTGGATAGATTAACCAAATCAGCCCATTTCCTTCCAGTAAAGGAGAGTACCACTACAGATCAGCTGGCTCAGATTTACCTCAAGGAGATAGTCAGATTGCATGGTGTGCCCAAGACTATAGTGTCAAATAGAGATTCCAGATTTGTTTCAGCTTTCTGGACAAGTTTACAGAGGAATTTGGGTACCCGTTTAGCATTCAGTACTGCATATCATCCTCAGACAGATGGCCAAACCAAGAGAACGAATCAGGTGCTCGAGGATATGTTAAGAGCCTGTTGCATGGATTATAGAGTATCCTGGCATGAGATGTTACCCTTAGTGGAATTTGCCTACAACAAAAGTTATCAGTCTACAATTAGAATGGCACCTTACGAGGCTTTATATGGTAGACGATGTAGGTCTCCACTACATTGGAATGAGGTAGGCGAAAAAGATGAATTGAGAATCGCTCTTGGGCCAGAGGTGACTCAGAAACTGGTTGAAGATGTGAAGTTAATCAGAAATAGAATGAAACAAGCCCAAGATCGACAGAAAAGTTATGCCGACTTGAAAAGGAAAGAGGTGGAATTCCAAGTAGGTGACAAAGTGTTTTTGAAAGTTTCCCCCTACAAGCGAGTAATGCGTTTCAGAAGCAGAGGAAAGTTAGCATCGAGATATATAGGTCCATTTGAGGTATTGCAACGAGTGGGAAAGGTGGCCTACAGGTTGGCTCTACCACCTAGTATGGACAAGGTGCATGATGTTTTCCATGTCTTGATGCTACGGAAGTATGTAATGATCCCTTCCACATCCTGAGTGTAGAGGACGTTGAGTTAATAGAGAATCTAGTATATGAAGAACGTCCAGTTCAGATTCTAGATCGAAGGATTAAAGAGCTTCGGAACAAGAGTGTTCCGCTAGTGAAGATCCTTTGAAAAACGATGTCGAAACTGTCCGAATTCACTTAATTAATTCAGTTTTGCAATTAATGCCTCCATTTGCATCCTAAATCAAAATAGAATAATAATGAGTACATTTAGGCAACAAATAAGTATAAAAGACTAGACATTAAGGGGGGGTAAATATGACATTTTACATTCCCATCAATGTGTATATGACACAACCTGATAAGTATATGACAACAAATAAGTATAAAAGACTAGACATTAAGGGGGGGTAAATATGACATTTTACATTCTTATCAGCGATCTGAGACATATGGCTGCACGATTTGAAAGCTCTTATGCGTATGATCTTAGAGAACTTACCGCTCTATTAAAGAGATCTAATGCATACGATCTAAGAGCTCTGATGGGCACAATCTGAGCACGCGATTTGAGAGGTTTGGCCACGCGATCTAAGAGCTCTCATACGCGTGATCTAAGCGATCTTATCGCTTAATCTTAGATATCTAGTCGCACGATCTGAGAGATCTTGTCACGAGATCTCAGAGATCTTATGCACGCAATCTAATAGATCTGGTGGCATGGTCTAAGAGCTCTAATGTGTACGATCAGAGAGATCTAACCGCACGATCTAAGGGACCTTATGCGTATGATTTTAGACCTCTAATGCATACAATCTAAGAGCTTTGATTCATATGATCTGAGAGATCTAACCGAGCGACCTGAGTGCTCTATGGGATCTAAGTGATTAAGTGATCTAACTGCATGATCTGGGTGATCTTACTGCGTGATCTAAGTGATCTGACCGCATGATCCAAGAGCTCTGATGCATACGATCTTAGAGATCTAACCGCGCAATCTGAGAGATCTGACTACACGATCTAGTAGATATGACCGTGTGATTTGAGAGCTCTGATGCACAAGATCTAAGCAATTTGACCGCGCGATATGAGAGATCTGGTAGCACGATCTGATTGCTCCTATATCCATTATCTGATGCAAACAATTATAGAGATCAAACCATACGATCTAAGAGATCTAATGCAAGTGATCTGAGAGCTCTAATGTGCCGATCTGAATGGTCTAGTGTAACATCTACATCGAGGTACGTAATCTCATTTCCCTTAGTTATAGTGTTTATTCTAAAATGGATGCATGAAATTAGCTTAGGGAAAATTTTGCAAACTTCGATGTGGCAATGTACTCTCTGCCCAAATTCGTGGTAGCAAATGCATGCTTCGCCAAGGCAAAGAAAGTGCTTTGCCAGGGCGAAGAACTCTTTGGAAATTTTAGTGAAATTCAGGGGAAAACTTGCTCCAAGGCAAAATGGTCATTCCACCCATAATTAGTTGAAAGTGTGGGGAGTGAAAAGAGATAAATTTTCATGGAAAATGCAATAAAATGAGGACATAATGGTAATTGATTAAGGGACATAGATGGAATTTCATAGAAAGTGCAAGGGTAAAATGGGAAGCTATAAGTAATAATATGTTATATTAAGGGTTCAAGCATGAAACCCTAGCCATTCTTCCTCCTCTTTCACGCCACCTTGATCTCCAAATTCTCTCAAATTTCTTCAATCACTTTCCAAGGAAATTCATAGATCTTGGTTCACTTTGGATGAGTTTTCAATCCCAAGCATCCCTAGGTAAGATCCTTGCACTAAGATGTGAGATTAATATTTGAAAGTGTTGATTCTTATGATTTGTATTCATAGGGTTTAAGAGAAAGAGGGTTATATCAAGGAAGACTACTAAAGTATTTGGATTGCTCACATCTAAGGTAAGTAAATCTAACCCTTGTTATGATTGAAGCAATATGGTGTAGAGAACTTCTTTTATGCATGTATTTGTTTGTATGAGAATTGTTGATGGAATTGATATTGAATGATGGTTAGAATTCCACCATGAGAAGTGGTGTTTGTGTATGTGGTGTTTGATGAGAGTTTGGATGAATTATGGAAGGATTAAATTAGAATTTGTGAAGTGTAACTCTTGGCCAGGTTTGATGATGATTTTAAGGAGTTTGGCTCCAAATTTTGGTGGCTTAAGAAAGATATAGAAGTGTAGCAAATTTAGAGTTTGTGTGTGCATACAAATTGTTTGATGAAATATCAAAGAGAAGTGCATGCATGAATATGATTGTTTGTTATCTTGAGATGAGTTTGTAGATGGTAGAAAATGACATGTTCACATGCCATATAGCATTAGTTCTTCTAAACATGTGAATTTAGAAAGCATAACAAGCATAAGCCCATCTACATGCATGCATACTTAGAAGAGCATCAAAGAGCATTAAAGATCATTAAAGAGCAAAGAGAAAGAAAAGAGAACTGTTAAAGAACACTTTTAAAGAAGAAAAGAGAAGGTTGTTGCGATGGGGAACCCGTGAGTGACCTAGCCTGGCATGCACGCCGCCTTTAGTGAGCGGCCTCAGAATCAGAAAGAAGAATTGTACAGTCCTTTAGAATTGTACCCAGAAAGAATTAGGGAATACACTCACACGGCCAGGGTTCTGAATACATGCTTCAACCGAGTCCGATCGACAAGAAAGAATAGAAAGAAAGAAAGACTAGAAAAGAAAGAATGAAAGAAATACAGAGAAAAGAAACAAAAAAACAAAAAAAAAAAAAAAGGAAAATGCACATCCTATGCATTTGTGAAATATACATTTGGGCATAGGATGTGCATTTGTGAAAAGAAAATGCACATCCTATGCATTTGTGAAGTAAAACATGATATATATATATATATATATATATATATATATATATATATATATATATATTAATATATATATAATGTATATTTCACAAGTATACTAGCTAGAGAGAGAGAAGCATTACATCTAGTGTACGTGAGCTGATGCATGCGGTCTAAGTGATCTGACTGCATGATCACAGATATCTTGCTACGTGAATTTAGAGCTCTGATGCGTATGATCTGAGAGATTTGGTCGCACGATCTAAGAGATTTGCCCGCACTATCGGAGAGATCTGACCATGCAATCTAAAAGCACTTATGCATGCGGTCCGAGCTATCTAACCACGAGATCTGCGAGATCTGACTGCGAGATCTGAGAGATCTAGTCGCATGATCGAAGAGCTCTTATGCATACGATATGAGAAATCTAACGGTATGATCGACGATATCTAGTCACACGATCTGATAGCTCTTATGCATACGATCTAAGCGATCTGGCCGTGCAATTTGAGATTTCTGATTCATACGATATGGGGGATCTCACCGCTCTATTCAAAAGATCTAGCCGCGTGATCTAAGAGCTTTGATGCACGCAGTCTGAACTATCTGAAGCGTGATTTAGGAGATCTAGTCATGCGATTTGAGAGCTCTCATGCGCGTAATCCAAGAGATCTGATGCGTGCAATCTGAGTGATTTGACCACGTGATATGAGATATCTGGCTGCGCGATCTTAAAGCAATCATGAACACGATCTGATAGACTTGACTGCATAATCTAAGAGATCTGGTTGTGCCATGTAAGCTATCTGACCACACAATCACAAATATCTTGCTACGTGAATTTAGATCTCTGATGTGTACGATTCTAAAGCTCTTATGCATACAATCTGAGAGATCTGGCTACACGATCTAACAGATCTGGCCATGCGATTTGAGAGCTCTGATGTGTGTGATATGAGAGATCTGATGCATGCTATCTAAGCAATTTAACCATGTGATCTGATAGATCTGGCCATACGATCTGAGAGCTCTAATACGTATGATCTGAGAGATCTGACTGCACGATCTAAAAGATCGGCTTGCGCGATCTAAGAGCTCTAATGTGCATGATCTGACAGCTCTATTGTGTATGATCTGATAGGTCTGACTACGTGATTTGAAAGTCTTGATGCGACAATCTGAGAGATCTGGTTGCACGATCTGAGAGCTCTGAATTAGATGTACGTAATCTGTTAGCTCTGTTGCGTACGATCTAATAAATCTAACCACGCATTCTAAGAGATTTGGCGATGCGATCTAAGAGCTATGATACGCGCGCTCTGAGAGATCTAAACGTGCTTTCTGAGAGCTCTGATACGAGTAATCTGAGAGCTCTGATGCGATCGATCTAAGAGCTCTGATGAACACGATCTGATAGATTTGATCGCACAATCTGAGAGATCTGGCCATGCCATCTAAACTATCTGACCACACGATCTGAGAGATCTGGCCGTGCGATTCTAAAGCTCTGATGTGTACGATCTAAGAGATTTGGTTGCACAATCTGACAGATCTGGCCATGCAAACGATCTACGAGATCTTATGCGTACGATCTAAGAGCTTTGATTTGCACGATCTGAGAGCTCTGATGGGCGCGATCTAAGAGCTCTGATGGGCGCGATCCGAGCAGTCTGATCGTACAATTTGAGAGCTCTCATACGTACGATATGAGAGATCTACCCGCTCCATCTAAGAGATCTGGTCATGCGATCCAGGAGCATTGATGAACGCGAACTGAGCTATCTGACTACGCGATTTGAGAAATCTGACTACGAGATCTATGAGATCTAGCCGCGCAATCGAAGAGCTCTTATGCATACAATTTAAGAGATCTGACGTTAAGATTCGAGAGATCTTGTTACCCAATTTGAGAGATCTGGCCGCATGATCTGAGAGCTCTTATGCGTACGATCTGAGAGATCTGGCTGCACGATTCGACATATTTGGCTGTGCGATTTGAAAGCTCTGATGCGCGTGATCTAAGAGACTTGATGTGTGCAATCTTTACAATTTGTCTGCTCAATCTAATAGATTTGGTCGCATGATCTGAGAGCTCTAATGCTTACAATCAAAGAGATCTGAGCGCACGGTCTAAGAGACCTGGCTGCATGATATGAGAGCTTTGATTCGCACGATCTGAGAGTTCTGATACGTATGATCTGAGAGATCTAACTGCACGATCTTAGAGATCTAATGCGTGCGATCTGAAAGATGTGATGCATGCAATCTTGACAAATTGTCTGCTCGATCTAATAGATTTGGCCGTACGATCTGAGAGCTTTGATACATACGATTAAAGAGATCTGAGCGCACGATCTGAGCGACCTAGCTGCGTGATATGAGAGCTTTGACGCACACGATCTAAGAGTTCTGATTAATACGTACGATCTGAGAGATCTGACTACACAATTTGAGAGTTTTGATGCGTACGATCTAGGAGATCTGACTACTTGTTCTAAAAGATATGGCCATGCGATCTGAGAGCTCTAATGCTTGTGATCTTAGAATTCTGATGCGCGCGATCTGAGAACTCAAATGCGCACTATCTGTAAGCTCTAATGTGTGTGATATGAGAGATCTTGTCATGCGATTTGTGAGATCTTGCTGCTCGATCTGAGAGTTCTAATGCCTACGATCTGATAAATCTGACCGTTCATTCTAAGAGATTTGGCCATACGATATAAGCGATGTCATGCGTGCGATCTAAGAGATCTGATCGCACGATCTGACAGATTAGGTCGTGCGATCTGAGACCTCTTATACGCCCGATAAAAAGATATAGTCGGGCGATCTGAGAGCTCTCATGCGGATGATCTGAGAGATCTGGCTGTGTGATCTGAGAGCTTTCATTCATACAATTTGAGAGATTTGTCCACTCGATTTGATAGATCTAGTCGTGTGATCTGAGAGCTCTGATACGTGCGTTCTGAAAAATCTAAACAAGCAATCTGAGAACTCTAATGGGCGCGATTTGAGCGATCTGCCGCATAATCTAAGATATTTGGCCACGCGATCTGAGAGTTCTAATGCATACAATTAGAGATATCTGATCAGAAGTGACTCAAAAAATGATAAAAGATGTAAAACTGATCAGAAGTATAATGAAGCAAGCCCAAGGTAGGTAGAAAAGCTATGCTGATCTGAAAAGGAAAGATATTGAGTTTGAAGTGGGTGATAAAGTTTTTCTGAAAGTTTCCCCTTACAAACGGGTGATGCGTTTTGGTAGTAAAGGGAAGTTAGCACCAAGATACATTGGTCCATTTGAAGTGTTACAGCGAGTAGGGAAGGTAGCCTATAGGTTGGCACTACCACCCAGTATGGACAAAGTACAGAATGTACTTCATTTCTCGATGCTTCAAAAGTATGTCAATGATCCTTCCCATATACTGAGCATAGAGGATGTGAACGTAGAAGAGAATCTTGTGTTTGAGGAGCGTCCAGTTCAGATATTGGATAGAAAAATTAAAGAGCTCCGAAACATGAGTATCCCTTTAGTGAAAGTCCTCTGGAGAAATCATAAAGTTGAAAAAGCTACATGGGAGACAGAGCAAGACATGCAGAATCATTACCCGGAGTTGTTCGTTTGAATTTCGGGGATGAAATTCTTTTAAGGGGGGAGAATTGTATCATCCACTTTAAGGTATGTCTTTGATTTATGTTTATTTTGCCCTTAATGTGGTAAATTGGTGCTTGGCTAAGTTTGTAACACCTCCTCTCTACTACTATTCTTATAATACATACTATGTAAACTATAGATATACATAGCATATGAAAGATAGTGGGCTCAAATTTTTTTTTACTCATAAAATATAATTCTTGACAAATACAAAAGACTATGTATTAAAAACTTTCTACTTAATACAAAACATCATAGCTGGTGGACAGTGGTGCTAATACTCTCCGCTCCTCGACGTCCATCCGACCGCTGCTCCTATTTCTTGCAAAACGGGAAAGAACAATGGGGTGAGCACAACAATGCTCAGTAAGTAAATCCTCTACTACCTGTCCCCGCAACTCACTCTTTGGTTCTTTCCTTACTCTATCGTTCTTCTATTTCTAATTCTCACTGTTTTTTCTCTTTCTTTCTAATACTTTTATTCTCCTTTAACTCTGTTTTGCTCTTTTTATTCTTTCTTTCTCTCTGTTCTTCTTCTCTTATTCATACTCACCATGAAGGAAAATCATGGTTCTCTTTATTATTCTCATCATACTCTCACTAACCATGGAAGAAATCATGGTGCATGCATGTATGAGATGTACATGCAACTAATGCAAAAGAACTGCATGTTTCTTTCTTCTACTCTCTATTCTTACTAGCTCAAACTCTCTCATTCTTTCTCATACTCTTTCTCTTTCTATCTCATTCTTTCTCAAGCTTTCTCATTCTTTAATTCTCTCTATTATCTCATTCTCATTTCTCATAATTCATTTCCACTAACTTGCTCTTTGAATGTCACGGCCCCGTCTTACCGGAGGAACGGTCGGGACTTCTCTCGCTTTACGTGACTTCTACTGATTCTCTTTCTATCTCTCTTTCTCATAATTCTTTTCTGTTCACTTTCTGTTGTAGGTCACGGCCTCATCTTACCGGAGGCACGGCTGGGTACTCATCCCACTCTTCGTAACCCTACTCATTGTCTCTCTTTATTCTTTCTCATGTTTGCTCATTCTTTCTCACTTGCATGTCACGGCCTCATCTTACCGGAGGCACGGCTGGGTGGAGATCACAAAGCACCAACCCACTCTTCGTGACTTCTATTCATTCTCTACCGATCGGACTCGGTCATGCATGGATTTGGAACCCTTGGCCATGTGAGTGTATTCTCTCTCTCTCTGAATGTCACGTCCCCCTCTTACCGGAGGCACGACTGGAACCTCATGTTCCAGTCTTCGTGACGGTCATGGCCCCATCTAACCGGAGGCACGGCTGGGGATCACAAAGCACCCACTCTCCTGACTTTACTCATTACTCACGGGTTCCCCATCGCACAACCTACTCTATTCTCTTCTGTAGCACTTTTCTCTCTTTTATTCGCTAGTGCTCAATCTCTCTTTCTCTTTACTATTAGAGTGTTCTCATTCTCTTTAGTCTTAGAGTTGCTATTCTCAACATTCTCTACTCTTTCTCACTCAAACTATTACTCATAGGATAGCTTATACTCAAAATTCTCTACTACTTAAAATTCTCTACTCTTGCTCAAGCTAATATTCATCTCTTCCTCAAGCTAGTACTCATAGTATAGCTTAACTCTTAGAATCGTCTATTCACAACGTTCTCTACTTTTTCTTAAGCTACTTCTCAATGCACAATTAATGCACATGGATGGTTCATGCTCAATAATGCACTTAGGAAATGCCAATATGCAATGTTGCATCAAAGATAGTCGTTCTGCGCAGGCCACACTCAGAAAGATATAACTTGAGTTATACACATCGGATTACTACGATTTTTGTCTTGTTTTTAAAGCTTAGAGACAGGGCTATAACTTTTATGTTTTGGTCTAAACCCAGTTCAATCCGTAAGATGCCTAAAAATCACTCAGAAAGTCACGGCTGTGACAGGGCAGTTTGGTAACATGTTTTCACTTAGGCATTTCATCAAGCAACTCATGTGCATACAAAAACTCTTCTCTAACGACAACTCTCCTTCTCTTTTTAACCATCCAAACTGGGAGGAAACTCCCTTCTATGGACATGGTTCCTATCATAGAAGAAAACTCCCAAAATATCTACTTAATCTCCTCAAACTTCATCTCAAACTCATCATACATTAACACTTCCCATAAAGAGAGGTTATCCAATACCAAAATATAAATACTATTCTCAACTCAATTTCTCAATAAGTAGACATATATCTCTACTCAATTTCTCAACAAGCATCATATATGTTAGAGTAGATGCCCTAAAGCCAATCAATTATTGTGGAATTGACTCTTTGTAATAATGTTCATTAATCAATAATAAAAGGCATTTTATTCTATATCGCGTAAATCATTATTATTGCAATATGTATTGATATATGTCCTTAGAATGGTAGAACCTTGATGAGGGTTCAAGGTTCAAATCTTGATGTGAGAACCCTATGAGCACATATGGTGGCCATTCTAGAAGTCCGTAGCCCAGTTTATTCTGAAGTAAGGGAAGATAATAAGGTAAGGCTATCATAGTGTTGAACGACCCTGTCGAAAGGCAGTGACTGATCTCACTTGTCAA
Source organism: Pistacia vera (assembly GCF_008641045.1). Lineage (NCBI taxonomy): Eukaryota > Viridiplantae > Streptophyta > Magnoliopsida > Sapindales > Anacardiaceae > Pistacia > Pistacia vera. The sequence continues at coordinate 87,555 of NW_022196837.1, forward strand.
GGTTGTTTGGTGACAACCTGGTGCAACACATGGATGTTGTTGTAGGCGAATAACCGCAGCAAGTTCACTGGACGACCCACCAGAGGTTCCATATGGATGGTAACCCAGTGTCTATGGAAAAATCCTCTAACGAATGGTGGTGCATGGATCCTTAGACTTGAGATCACCGAGCGTGTCTTGTGCATTTTATTTCGAGCTGTCAATACTGTGGTGATTGGCTATCAGGAGTGTTCAAGACTATGGTGGATTGACAGAGGATTCATCACTCGGGTAAGGAGAAGTTATCTCAGGCGCAATTCAGTATATGGCAATGACACTAAAACTGTGGCCACAGTGGGATTGAGTGTTGCTCTATCCAGATATAATACGGTCATTGGTAGAAACTGAGAAATTATCAAGAGTAACGAGGTTGACACTATTTCTATGCCTTCTCTCGTCGAGAAACGTATGATGAACGATTGATTGTACGGTAACCATATCGTTGACAGTAGTACTTTGCTGAATCCGAATCTATCGGGTGCCATGATGCCTTGCTAGGGGCCAATCTTGGTTGTGTATTAGTGAGACGATTATTGGTGTTAATCGCGATACTATACACTAGGTATGATGAGGAGCCTATGGGTCACCACAAATAGAAGATAATTTAAATTTGCCTGAGGTCGTAGCCTTTATTTTAATTTTTAAAAAAATTAAATAAGTGAAATTACGTTTATATGTGGTTCGCAATATTTAATAATATCATTATTGTTAAATGTTAAATATATAATATAAATATATATTATTGATTTTAATTGAATAATGATGAAATAAAATAAATATCTAATTTGGGAGGGTTTGAGCATAGGGTGTTTGGTTGGAGCCCAAGCCATCCATTGGGAATAGGGGAACTGTTTCCTATAAAGAAAGATGTTTTGTAAATGTGTAAATTGTTCACTATTCATTCTTGAAAAAAAGAACACCCAGCCAAACTCTCTCCCACGTATACTTTCATTTTGCAAAATCAATTCCTTTTTCTTCTATCTAAAGCAAGGAGGATCTAGCAAATCCCTCCTTGTTCTTTGTGATTGTCTTTCGTGTGGACTACGTCGGTTCGATCCTCACATTGGGTCGGTAGCAAAACGTCAAAGACAAAGTTGAGGAGCCTCCAACGTGGTATGGTTTCTAACACTCTTGATTAATTTTTCTGCAGATTCTATTTTAATATAAACTGTAAAATTATACCTTTGATCTTGGCTCTTTGGGAACGATCCTTGTATTATGATTTTTGTTTTTCTGCTGCGTATATGGAGCGTTTCCTAACATTAACCCTCAAGATGAAGTTCAAGAAAAAAAAAAAAAAAATCAAGCGAGGAATTCATTAAAGGTGTATTTCAAGTAGTTTAAAAATTGGCTAGCCTAACATCAGTTGTTATCTTCCTAATCATCCCTCAATTCGAAGTTTGTAGCTTGCCTTAATTCTGACCGTCTCTCAAACAAAAACCAAGAAGAGGGAATAGAGGAAGCTAAGTGAAGTTGATCATGAAGAGCACAAAAATGAGAACTTGGAATAGGTTTAGTCAGAATGTCAGCCACTTGGAAAGTAGTAGCAACATACTGGACAACAAGTCATTTAGAACAGACCATCTCATGAACAAAGTGAACATCGATTTCGATGTGCTTTGTGCGAGCATGAAAAATAGGATTTGAAGCAAAAGCTCCCGCATTGGTGTTATCGCACCATAGAACAGGAATCCCCAGGAGAGAAATGCATAGCTCTTGAAACAAATTTTGAGGCCAAGCAATTTTAGTGGAGGCTTGGGCAAGAGCTTTATATTCGGCTTTAGTGGAGGACTAGGCCACAACTGATTGTGTTTTGGAACTCCACTGAACTAGGTTGGAACCAAGGACGATGTAATATCTGGTGGTGGATTTGCGATCAGAAATGTTGCCTGCCCAGTCAGCATCAGCGTAACCTTCCAGCTGCAAGGTGTCACTCTTGCTGAAGGTTAAACCATGATGAAGGGTGCCTTGAACATACCAAAGAATATGCTTGCAAGCTTGCCAATGATTCACTGTTGGAGCTTTAAGAAATTGATTGAGTTTGTTGACCACAAAAGACAGGTCAAGACGTGTGAGTGTAAGGTATTGGAGTGCGCCGATAAGACTCCTATAGGTTGAAGGGTGATCAAAAAGTGGACTGTCTTCAAATACCAATTTAGAACCAAGTATCATCGAGGTGGAGCAAGAATTGTAATTTTCCATTCCATATTTGACTAATAGATCTTCAGCATACGTGCTTTGATTTAAGAGTAAGCCATATGGAGTGTGATGAATAGCAATGCCTAAGAAGTAGTGTAACTTACCCAGAATTTTAAGACTAGAGGTGTTGTCAAGATCATGAACAACTTGTTGCATTAACTTAGGATCACTGCCAATTAGTACTATGTCGTCCACATATACTAAAATGTAGAGTTTAGTTGTACCTTGATGGTAAAAAAAGATACTGGAATCAGAAATGGAGTTGTGGAAGCTGCGAGACAGTAAGGCAGCCTTGAGTTTATCAAACCATGCTCTAGGTGCCTACTTTAATCCATATAGAGCCTTATGTAATTTGCAAACATAGGTGGGATTATTTTTGTTGACAAAGCCTTCAGGCTGTGTCATGTAAACAGATTCAAAGAGATCTCCATTAAAAAAGGCATCGTTTACATCCATTTGCTACACATTCCAGCCATGATGAACTGCTAAGGTAAGAATAACTCTTATGGTGGAGGCCTTGACAATAGGGGAGAAGTTCTCAAAGTAGTCAACACTAAGGGTTTGATGAAATCCCTGGGCAACAAGCCATGCTTTACATCTTTGGAAGCTGCCATCAACATTGTGTTTGTTCAAAAAACTCATTTGTTGCCAACCAATGTCATATCAGGAGAGTAGGGAACAAGAAACCTGTGTTATTCTGTAAAGCTTTATATTCAGATGTCATTGTTGCATGCCAAAGAAGATCTTGCAAGGTTGTTGAAGCTGATGAGGGTTCTATAAGCGTTTTGGTTATAGTAGAGTTGAGAAGAGCAGTAGCCTTTGCTCTTGTAATCATAGGGTGGAAGTTTTGAACTTTTGGAACAGTAAGTTCAAGAATTGCTACTAGTGTTGTAGGGTGTGCAGAAGTTGAAATTTTTTTTTTTGGACGAAGATCAACCTCCAAACATATAGGGGAGCAGTGTGTGGAAGAGGAAATTGATGTTGAATTGGAGATGAAATCTGGTAAAAGGTTATCAGTAGAAGATATGGGAATGGTATCATTCTGAGGTAGTTTGGAAAAGGTTTTAGGGAAGGTAGAGAGTATAGGAAGTTGCCAAGAGGAAGATGTGTGTGTGGGATTTGACGTTATGCATCCGAAGGGATAGAAGTTGTGTCAGAAAATTGTGAGCAAAAGGAAAACAACGCTCATTGAATTTCCTACTTTGTATAGTGTAAACTTTACCATGATTGTTTAAGCATAGATAGCCCTTGTGATTTGAGCTGTAACCCAACAAGACATATTCCTCAAAATGAAAAGAAAATTTCTGCTTTTGATAAGGCCTGATAAAAGGAAAACATAAACAACCAAAGGTTCTAAGAGTTGTGTAATCAGGTGCTTTATTGAACAACATCTGGAATGGATTGTTATGCGTCAAGGTAGCTGAGGGAAGTCAATTTATCAAATAAATTGTTGTATGAAATGCGAACCACCAGTAGCGAAGTGGCATGGAAGCTTGAGCTAGTAGTGTAAGTCTAATTTCAGTAACATGGCGATGCTTGCGTTCTACCTTGCCATTTTGATGGTGAATGTGGGGACATAGATGGCGAAAATGAATGCCTTATTGAGTAAACTAAGCAGCCAGGGATCTGAACTCACCACCCCAATCAGATTGAAAGGATCTAACTTTCTTGCCAAATTATTGATCTACTAATTTGATAAAATGAATGACAGTGGCACAAACTTCAGACTTAAACTTTAGAGGGTAGATCCAGGTATATTTTGTATAGTCATCCACAAACAGTAAATAATATTTAAATCCAGAAGCTGAAGCAATTGGAGCTAGTTCCCAAACATCCGCAAACACCAATTTGAAAGGTTTAAGAGATTGAGAAGAAGACGAAGGCTGAATATTCAGATGAAGTCTTCCATACTGGCAAGCTTCACAAAAGTGAACTTTATTGATTTCAGCATGATGTTTTACATTCATATTATTCACAACAGTTCCAAGAATAGAATAATGCAGGTGGCCTAATCTTCTATGCCACAGTAAAATAGCATTATCAACCATTACAGTTGGAGAACTTTCTGCTAGTTTAGTGGCGTTATTTTCAAAGTTATTCTTACCTAAACTACAAGAGCTAACATGCAAGGATGGCTAAGGAAACATTCCAATAGACTGATAAGAATGTTGACAGAGAGAGATGTGCAGAGAGGCTCTATAGGATTTAGTTGCAACACATCCAGTAGTTGGCATTGCAAGCTAGTATAGTCCATTATTCAGAAATCCTTGAAACATAATTTCTTGAGATAGCTTGTCCTTAATAATATATCCATCAGTAGAGAACTCCACAACAACATTATTGTCTTTTGTAATTTTAGAAATACTAAGAAGATTCTTTGTTACATGAGGCACACAAAGTATGTTTCGAAGATAAATGGACTTATTAAGACAATTTGAGGGAAAAGTAGTCAAACCTGTATGAGAGATGCCAAGGCATTGTCCATTTCCAACTTGTAGAGTTTTTGGGCCATTGTACTGACTTTTGAGGGACATATTTTGTAAGTCAGGGTTGATGTGGTGAGTTGCTCCTGAATCAATGAACCAATTTGGATCTGTGACTATGAGAGGTGAAGCCACTTGTGAAGAACAATTTGTTGTAGAACTTTCTTTCTGATGATNAATGTAGTAGCCGATGCCTTGAGTAGAAAAGCCTATTTATTCCGGCTTACCAAGCAGAAAGAGTTAATAGAAGAATTGTCTAAAGAACAGATTGAAGTGGTTCAGGGAAGAGTTGCCAGTCTAGAGGTACAGTTTACTTTACTGGAGGAAATCAGAGAAAAGCAAGTGGCCGATGAGTGGTGTCAGAAAACAGTTCAGCAAGTGCTTGAGGGCAAGACATCAGAGTTCTTTGTGAGAGATGGTGTCCTCTATTTTAGGAATCGGTTGTGCATTCCTCCGAATGAGGAGTTGAAATAGAAAATTCTTATGGAGGCGTATGACACACCGTACACTGCTCATTTGGGAGCAACCAAGATGTATCAAGATGTAAAGAAAGGCTATTGGTGGTCAGGTATGAAGAAAGACATTGTAGAGTTTGTAGCTAAATGTCTAACTTGTCAGCAGGTGAAAGCAAAACACCAACAGCCGTCAGGGTTGCTTCAACCACTAAGTATTCCAGAGTGGAAATGGGAGAGCATTTCTATGGATTTTATCACGGGTCTTCCTAGAGTACAAAAAGGGTGTAATGATATATAGGTGATTGTAGATAGATTAACCAAATCAGCCCATTTCCTTCCAGTAAAGGAGAGTACCACTACAGATCAGTTGGCTCAGATTTACCTCAAAGAGATAGTCAGATTGCATGGTGTGCCCAAGACTATAGTGTAAGATAGAGATTCTAGATTTGTTTCAGCTTTTTGGACGAGTTTATAGAGGAATTTGGGTACCCGTTTAGCATTTAGTACTGCCTATCATCCTCAAACCGATGGCCAAACTGAGAGAACGAATCAGGTGCTCGAGGATATGTTGAGAGCCTGTTGCATGGATTATAGAGTATCCTGGCATGAGATGTTACCCTTAGTGGAATTTGCCTACAATAACAGTTATCAGTCTACAATTAGAATGGCGCCTTACGAGGCTTTATATGGTAGACGATGTAGGTCTCCTCTACATTGGGATGAGGTAGGCGAAAAAGATGAATTCCAAGTGGGTAACAAAGTGTTTTTGAAAGTTTCCCCCTACAAGCGAGTAATGCGCTTCGGAAGCAGAGGAAAGTTAGCACCGAGATATATAGGTCCATTTGAGGTATTGCAATGAGTGGGAAATGTGGCCTACAGGTTGGCTCTACCACCTAGCATGGACAAGATGCATGGTGTGTTCCATGTCTCGATGCTACGGAAGTATGTAAGTGATCCCTTCCACATCCTGAGTGTAGAGAACATTGAGTTAACAGAGAATCTAGTATATGAAAAACGTCCAGTTCAGATTCTAGATCGAAGGATTAAAGAGCTTCGGAACAAAAGTGTTCCGCTAGTGAAGATCCTTTGGAGGAACCACAAAGTGGAAGAGGCCACTTGGGAGGTAGAACGGGACATGCAGAATCGCTTCCCAGAGTTATTTGAATGAATTTCGGGGACAAAATTCTTTTAAGGGGGGAAGAATTGTAACGCCCCACTTGAGGTACGTAGCTAATGTTTCTTTTTTTGCTCTTTTTTGAGTCGGTTTATAAGTAATATTGTTTGGTTGGCCTTTGATTGAGTGATATGTTGAACACTTGCCTTAAAATTGGTTGAAAATAGAAGAAGTTTAGTGTTCCAGGCTTCGCTGGGGCGAAGAAGAATCTTCGCCGCGGCGAAGAGGTGTTGAAACCCACGGGGAAGCTGCTAGACAGCTTCGCCAACGCGACAGAAGCTTCTTCGCCGCGGCGACGTGCCGACCAAAATGCTTGTTAAGTTTTAGATATTTTTTTCCCTAAGGGCAATTTGACCATTCTACCCCTAATTAGTAGGAAAAGTGGGGAGTAAAATGTAAGGAATTTCAATGGAGAATATGTTAATATGGGGGTGTGTTTGTAATGAATCAAAGGAATTAGATGGAATTCCCAAGGAAGAGTAAGGGCAAAATGGGAATGCTTGTGCATAAATTGTATTAAAAGGAATTAAGTCATTGCAAACCCTTCATTCTTCTTCTCCACTGCCATTCTCTTTTCTTACTTCCTCTCAAATTCTCTTTCTTTTGTTCAAGGAGTTTTAGAGGGCTTTTGGAGTGATTTGGGGTAGAAAATCAATCTAAGGCATCCTAAGGTAAGGATTCTTGCTTTGGATGTGAAGTTTTGTGAGATTTTGTGTATATTTGAATATTGAGGTCTTTTGGTTGAATTGTTTAATTGTTTAAAGGGTAGAGAAAAGTCAAGCAAACCAAGAGAAAGGAAGTGCTAGTGAGATCTCTC